>NC_064623.1:20058985-20362062 GCF_023898315.1 Schistocerca nitens | reverse complement strand
GGACTTCCTTTAAACAGGTATACCTATCAGCTGACTTCAATCTAAAAAAGGTGCAGCTCTAACACCAACTACTACAGGAATTTTTCCATAAGTGTCCCACCACCAACGCCCACTACACTTTTACCTATAAGCTTTGCCAGCCTCTCCTTCCCATACCTACTGAGTTGCAGGCCATACCTCGTGAAACCCGATCTACTGACAGACCCAGCTGGCACCACTGAGATGTGACCCATGCACTCTGACATCAGTGCCCTCCCCAGCCGCACGTTAACGCGCCTAACATCCGCATTAAGATGACGACAATCATGACGCTGAGACAGTTGTTCGAAATGTACATTAGTGCCTCCAGTTTGAGTAGCTATCTTTACCGGGTCACCACCTACATCATATTCGCCGTTCCTATCAAGACTGTTCCCTGCTCCACCCGCTATCACTACCTGATCCTCCTCCGTAAAATTCCTACATTTGCAACCCATGTCTTCGCTAAGGGCCGGTGTGGCCGAGCGGTTCTAGGCGCTTCAGTCCGGAACCGCGCTGCTGGTAGGGTCGCAGGTTCGAATCCTGCTTCGGGCATGGATGTGTGTGATGTACTTAGGTTAGTTAGGTTTAGGTGGTTATAAGTCTAGGGGACTGATGACCTCAGATGTTAAGTGCCATAGTGCTTAGAGCCATTTGAACCATCTTCGCTAGGGTGATCCCCCATGCATGTGTGCTCCGCTTACATACACTATGTGATCAAAAATATCTGGACACCCTCAAAAACATACGTTTTTCATATTAAGTGCATTGTGCTGCCACCTATTGTCAGCCGCTCAATATCAGCGAACTCAGTAGTCATTAGACATCGTGAGAGATCAGAATGGGGCACTCCGCGGAACTCACGGACTTCGAACGTGGTCAGGTGATTGGGTGTCACCTGTGCCATACGTCTGTACGCGAGATTTCCACACTTCTAAACGTCCCTAGGTCCAGTGTTTACGATGTGATAGTGATGTGGAAACGTGAAGGGACACATATAGCACAAAAGGCCGACCTCGTCTGTTGCCTGACAGAGACCGCCGACAGTTGAAGAGGGTCATAATGTCTAACAGCCTGCCAGACATCTATCTAGACCATCACACAGGAATTCCAAACTGCATTAGGATCCATTGCAAATACTATGAAAGTTAGGTGGGAGGTGAGCAAACTTGGATTTTCGGGTCGAGCTACTGCTCATAAGCCACACACACGCCGGTAAATGCCCAACGACGCCTCGCTTACTGTAAGGAGCGTAAACATTGGACGATTGAACAGTGGAAAAACCTCGTGTGAAGTCAGGAATCACGGTACACAGTGTGGCGATCCGATGGCAGGGTGTGGGTATGGCGAATACCCAATGAACGTCATCTGCCAGCGTGTGTAGTGCCAACAGTAAAATTCGGAGGCGGTCGTGTTATGGTGTGGTCGTGTTTTTCATGGAGTGCGCTTGCACCTGCTGTTGTTTTGCGTTGCACTATCACAGCACAGGCCTACATTGATGCTTTAAGCACCTTCTTGCTTCCCGCTGTTGAAGAGCAACTTGATCTTCCAACACGATCGAGCACCTGTTCATGATGTGGCGGATTGGCTACAACACAATAACTTCCCTGTAATGGACTGGCCTGCACAGAGTCCTGACGTGAATCCTCTAGAATACCTTTGGGATGTTTTGGAACGCCGACCTCGTGCCAGGCCTCAACGACCGACATCGATACCTCTCCTCAGTGGAGCATTCCGTGAAGAATGGGCTCCCATTCCCCAAGAAACCTTCCAGCACCTGATTGAACGTGTGCCTGCGAGAGTGAAAGCTGTCGGTTAAGTGTGAGCCAACACCATACTGAATTCTATCATTACCGATGGAGGCGCCACGAACTAGTAAGTCATTTTCAGCCAGGTGTCCGTGTACTTTTGATCACATGGTGTACCTTTTTTTACCGCGTCACGTATACGCTGTGCCATCAGGCTGCATCCAACGTCGCCGTGGGCAGATTCACTTCCGCAGAGAGTCTGAAGACAAGATAAGGCTAATTACAGCTCGCACAGAAACCATCCATCCAGCGCTCTATACGCTATTAAAACGGGAAGAAACGGTAATACGAGTACAAAGCTAAGTATAGTCTGCCACGCAATTGACAATGATTGGCAGAGTATAGATTTCGGGGTATGTCTTCATAATACGGTGTTGACTGCGTGTTTATACCGAGTGTCAAAGAAAAAAATTGGAAAAACCTGAATAAGTGTGAACTGGCCTTGCGCTCCGGAGGTTCCGTACAAACTTAGTAACGCACTGTACAGTCAGTTCATCCGAACCGGGAATCGAGAATTTTGATGAGTTCTGCTTGTTATCCATATCGATACTCGCAAGATTTATAGAACTATGCTACATAAATGACCATATCCTTTGGCTGCATTAACGTATGTGGTGTCACCGCCAGACACCACACTTGCTAGGTGGTAGCCTTTAAATCGGCCGCGGTCCGTTAGTATACGTCGGACCCGCGTGTCGCCACTATCAGAGATTGCAGACCTAGCGCCGCCACACGGCAGGTCTAGAGAGACTTCCTAGCACTCGCCCCAGTTGTACAACCGACTTTGCTAGCGATGGTTCACTGACAAAATACGTTCTCATTTGCCGAGACGATAGTTAGCATAGCCTTCAGCTACGTCATTTGCTACGACCTAGCAAGGCGCCATTATCAGTTGCTATTGATATTGTGAAGAATGTACAGTCAAGAGCTACGTTCAACATTGATGGATTAAAGTTAAGTATTCCACCAAGTACGACCTTTTTTCTGAAGTCTGAATTCCTTGTCCTGTTCCAGACCTCTCGCCAGCCTGCGTGAGCTTAAACGCGTGCCTTTCGGCTTCCTCCAAACTCCGTGGGTTGGCTCCTGCCATTCCACAACAACGGAGAAGTTTAAGGTTTTTAAACTGAAAAGAGACCATGGACCTTAGTAGGCGAGACAAGTTCCAACTTGATGCGTCTATCTGTTAAGAAAAAAAGAGATCTCTACGGCCTGATGGACAAACAGGTGATAACAAATGAGGAAGGAGACTATTTCTTCGTGTGATATTCCATGATATACATACATGCTCCGCAAGCCACCGTACGGTGCGTCTCGGAGGGTTCTCTGTACATCTCGTCAGTGTGTGGGTGTTACGTTGACGAGTTGCGCAACGGATTGATCTGACAAGTGCCCTTTGGCTCCTGCAAGAAGCAATTTCCACCCCACACTACTACAGAAGTCAGACAGACGCTCCTAACGTACCAAAAAGAAATGCCTGAAAAACTTTTAGCAATAAATATCTTCTGGAGTCGTCCACTGTAAGGAAAAAACACAAAAATATTCTATTTTCTTACGTAACTAGAGGGATACTTGGGTACTGGAGTATTGCTAGATAGTGTAAGAAAAACATTAAACGAACGAAAAATATTATTTATTGCAAAATTTAAGAAAATTAAGTGAAACTTTTATTTATAAACGATACACAAATTTCCGGGTTCTTTTCGGAATAGGTGGTTACTTCTTGCGTCCTGTTAATGACGTTTATATAAAAAGTGTGGGAAAGCTCTTTTATCCCTATTCTTTAAGAATGTTATTTACTGGGCAGAATGGTTGAGGGCCGCACCTACTCAACTTGCACGATTATCCAATTGAGTTGTTCTAAGTATGGTAGAGGCTGTCACGTGAGAAATGTAATGGAGTGATGTGAATGAAGTATGTTATTTCTAAGGGAGCAAAGATGGGGCTCACCTATGCTGTAGCGCACAATACCGTGAGCTGCAATGACTGCTACCTGCATCGTTCGCTGCTGAAAATATCAAAACTATCTCTTTCTATCTGGATTGACCTTCGCCAATCGAACTCTCACTGTGCCTTGATGAAGTCAATGACTCCTATCTGCCCCTGGTCTAACTACTGGCGTGGTAGACCAGCCAGATAACCAGTCCACCACGATGCCACTCGAGGTTCACCTGCACGTGCTAACTAATACTCTGCCTGCGTTCACACCGCATATTAAATGTCACGGCCAACACAGTGAACAAACGCTTAATCGCGAGCGACTCAGAGTATGACTCCGATTCACTAGTGACAGAGGTGCTCTCTCAGTGCAGTACTGAGTAGAGACTTTGTTCCTCGTAGCCTGCATACACGCACGAGTGCTCCCGTTCCCGCTGTGTGTTCCCGCTAAAAGAGCTTCACCGGAACGACTTCCCTCCACACAAAAAGCGAAAGGGCATATCACCCGCTGTCTTTCCCTCACTCCTCCGGCTCATTGCATCAGAAATAGTCCACCAGGAGAATGGCGCTCCGTTTAAGCTGACCAACCCAGAAATATATAGCATCTGCATTAGGCATTTACTGTCCACCTGTGAGAACTCTGATGCTGTGCACTAGATCTGTCAAAAAAATGCGTATGCTGGGGCTCTCCCAAACAATACAGCCGGTTTTGCTTTTAAGGTGAACACGCAGGCCATTATCCATTTTCTGTGGCAAAAACTGTTTTGGTCTGTGGGTGTTCAGTCAGCCGGTGCTACTGCGTGCTAACTCATCCTCCTACGGACTTTCCAGCGGGCTGGTTGCTTCTGCTGAACAAAAACTCCTGTGGCCGCCACGTCTTGAATGTTTGTGTACGCCAGCCTCGACTTTTTAACCTCAGTGTGCATTTGCGATTTATTTACTAGGTTTGCATATCGATTAAATGGAAATATGTAAAATTGAAGCTACCCTCTCGAGTGTGGGCTTGAATGAAACGTCTTGATACGCAGAATACGATGGTGAGGTCGGAATATGTAAGAAATGAAGGTTAGGAGACCACGCCACCTTACAATCTACTTGTCGTTTTCTTTCCCATTACACTCGCAAATAGAGCGAGGAAAAACGACTGTCTATATGTGTCCGCATGAGTCCTAATTTCTCGTATCTTATCTTCGTGGTCCTTACGTGTAGTGTATCTTGGCAGCCGTAGAATCGTTTGGCAGTCACCTTCAAATGCCGGTTCTCTAAATTTTCCCAACAGTGTTTCTCGAAAACAACGATGCGTTCCGTCCACGGATTTTTATTTGAGTTCCCGAAGCATCTCCATAAAACTTACGTGTTGTTCGAACCTACCGCTAAAAAATCGAGCAGCCCGCCTATGGATTTCTTTGATGTCTTCATTCTATCTGAGCTGGCAGAGATCCCAAACACTCCATCAGTACTCAAGAAAAGGTCGGACCACTGTCCTATAGCCATCTTCTTTACAGATGAACCACACTTTCCTAAAAATTTTCCAACAAAGGGAAGTCGACCACCATTCGCCTTTCCTGCCACAGATCTCAAATGCTCGTTCCACCTCGTATCGCTTTGCAGCGCCATGCCCAGATATTTAAACGACTTGGCTTTGTCAAGCAGGGCACAAGTAATGCCGCATCCGAACATTACAGGTTTCATCTTCCTACTCATCCTCAGTAACTTACATGTTTACACATTTAGGGCTAGCTGCCATTCATCACACCAACTGGAAATTTTGTCTAAGTCGGCTTGTATCTTCCTACAGTCACTCAGCTTCGACATCTTACCGTACACCATGGGATCATAAGCAAACAACCGCACATTGGTGGCCATCCTGTCCGCCAAATCATTTATGTATACAGAGAACAACAGCGGGTCCTATCACAGCTCCCTGTGGCACTACTAAAGATCCCCTTGTGTCTGATGAACACTCGCCGTCAATGACAACATACTGGGTTCTATTACTTAAGAAGTCTTGGAGACACTCACATATCTGTGAACTTATTCCATATGTTCGTACCTTCCTTAACAGCCTAAAATGGGGCACCGTGTCAAATGCTTTCCGGAAATCTAGAAATATGGAATCCAACTGATTTGATGAGTGAGTTTGTATCAGAATGTGTGACAAAGATGGCCGCATATTTTGATTTCATTGAAGATGAAATGGGAGATACGATACTGCGTGAAGAGTTTGACAGAGCACTGAAAGACCTGAGTCGAAACAAGGCCCCGGGAGTAGACAACATTCCATTAGAACTACTGATGGCCTTGGGAGAGCCAGTCATGACAAAACTCTACCATCTGGTGAGCAAGATGTATGAGACAGGCGAAATACCCTCAGACTTCAACAAGAATATAATAATTCCAATCCCAAAGAATCCAGATGTTGACAGATGTGAAAATTACCGAACTATCAGTTTAATAAGTTACAGCTGCAAAATACTAACGCGAATTCTTTACAGACGAATGGAAAAACTGGTAGAAGCGGACCTCGGGGAAGATCAGTTTGGATTCCGTAGAAATGTTGGAACACGTGAGGCAATACTAACCTCATGACTTATCTTAGAAGAAAGATTAAGGAAAGGCAAACCTACGTTTCTAGCATTTGTAGACTTAGAGAAAGCTTTTGACAACGTTAACTGGAATACTCTCTTTCAAATTCTGAAGGTGGCAGGGGTAAAATACAGGGAGCGAAAGGCTATTTACAATTTGTACAGAAACCAGATGGCAGTTATAAGAGTCGAGGGACATGAAAGGGAAGCAGTGGTTGGGAAGGGAGTGAGACAGGGTTGTAGTCTCTCCCCAATGTTATTCAATCTGTATATTGAGCAAGCAGTAAAGGAAACAAAAAAAAATGGAAATGTCGTGTGGCTAGGGCCTCCCGTCGGGTAGACCGTTCGCCTGGTGCAGGTCTTTCGATTTGACGCCACTTCGGCGACCTGCGTGTCGATGGGGATGAAATGATGATGATTAGGACAACACAACACCCAGTCCCTGAGCGGAGAAAATTTCCGACCCAGCCGGGAATCGAACCCGGGCCCTTTGGGTTGACAGTCTGTCACGCTGACCACTCAGCTACTGGGGCGGACAGGAAACAAAAGAAAAATTCGGAGTAGGTATTAAAATTCATGGAGAAGAAGTAAAACTTTGAGGTTCGCCGATGACATTGTAATTCTGTCAGAAACAGCGAAGGACTTGGAAGAGCAGTTGAACGGAATGGACAATGTCTTGAATGGAGGATATAAGATCATCAACAAAAGCAAAACGAGGATAATGGAATGTAGTCAAATGAAATCGGGTGATGCTGAGGGGATTAGATTAGGAAATGAGACACTTAAAGTAGTAAAGGAGTATTGCTATTTAGGGAGTAAAATAACTGATGATGGTCGAAGTAGAGAGGATATAAAATGTAGACTGGCAATGGCAAGGAAATCGTTTCTGAAGAAGAGAAATTTGTTAACATCGAGTATAGATGTAAGTGTCAGGAAGTCGTATCTGAAAGTATTTGTATGGAGTGTAGCCATGTATGGAAGTGAAACATGGACGATAACTAGTGTGGGCAAGAAGAGAATAGAAGCTTTCGAAATGTGGTGCTACAGAAGAATGCTGAAGATAAGGTGGGTAGATCACGTAACTAATGAGGAGGTATTGAATAGGATTGGGGAGAAGAGAAGTTTGTGGCACAACTCGACTAGAAGAAAGGATCGGTTGGTAGGACATGTTTTGAGGCATCAAGGGATCACAAATTTAGCATTGGAGGGCAGCGTGGTGGGTAAAAATCGTAGAGGGAGACCAAGAGATGAATACACTAAGCAGATTCAGAAGGATGTAGGTTGCAGTAGGTACTGGGAGATGAAGAAGCTTGCACAGGATAGAGTAGCATGGAGAGCTGCATCAAACCAGTCTCAGGACTGAAGACCACAACAACAACGACGTAGAAGCTTAAATTATTTGCATCGCGAAGGGATCATAGATGTTAGTGTGTAGCATAAATTCCAAGTTGATACGTCTAACCGTTTCTGAGAAAAATGTTTCTTAACGCACGGACAGAGAGACGCCAAAGTGATCCTGTAAAGGCTCCGCAACCCTGAAGAAGAAGGAAGCTATGCACACGTCTTGCTAACAGTAACAATAATCAGTTTATCATTGCAGCAACTGGATATTATTGTCGCTTCGTCCTGTTGCATCAGCGCGACTCATTGCTGGGTAGTTGGAAACGGCTAGTAGAGTACTGAAGGAAATATGGCCGCTGGTGCGCCGTGCTTCCTCATTGTGTCGCTTCGGCCGTGAACTCGCGTCGACGATACACCAGTGGTCAGTGGGGTCGTGTCGATAAGTCGCCCATTAGCTGGGGATCTCGCCACAGCTGGCGTGGGAGACCGCTAAGCTGTGTCGTGTCTCTAGCGTAGTACACAGCAACAGCGGTACGGACGACGCAATACTGCCTTGCCGGGAACTGCTTCCATCAGCCAAATAAATTTATTGCCGTCACTGTGTGTGGAACTGACACCTCAAGGCAGACGTCCGTGGTGCAGCGTTCTGTAGAAGTGAAACACAGGACAGCAGGAAAAAAACACCACAAAGACAAACAGTAAGCAGCTGAAATGTACCGCACTAAGTGGTTCTGCAGGAATAGCGTGCATGGATAAAATATCCCATGAAGGTGTACTTAAAAAAACTGCAACTGAAGTAGTATACTGCGTAATATCTCTCTCTCTCTCTCTCTCTATTTGAAGCAATTCAGCTAGTAAATACCTCTGAGACAGGATCAGGCACTCGATAGGATATAGATGCAATGACTTTATAATTTTTAATGTAATGGGAGATATGACACTGCGTGAAAAGTTTGACAGAGCACTGACCCGAGTCGAAAGAAGGCCCCAGGAGTAGACAACATTCCATTAGAACTACTGGCCGTAATAACAGCCTTGATACGCCTGGGCGTTGAGTCAAAACAGAGCTTCGATGGCGTGTACAGGTACAGCTGCCCATGCAGCTTCAACACGATACCGCAGCTCATCAAGAGTAGTGACTGCGCTAGGGTGACGAGCGAGTTGCTCGGCCACCATTGACCACACGTTTTCAGTTGGTGAGAGATTTGGAGAGTTGTAAGTAGGCTGTTTAGGTTTTTTTATTGGTAACGCCACCTCTGTATGAAAATCACTGGCTGTGCTGTGTGCAGTCTGTGGCTGCTTTGCATTGTTGTAATACTCGCCATTGTAGTGTTAGGCAGCTGGCTGTGAACAGCGCGTAGCGTTGCGCAGTTGGAGGTGAGCCGCCAGCAGTGGTGGATGTGGGGAGAGAGATGGCGGAGTTTTGAAATTTGTCATGAACTGCTATATATATGATATCAAGGTAAATACATTGTTTGTTCTCTATTAATATCTTTCATTTGCTAACTATCCCTATCAGTAGTTAGTGCCTTCCATAGTTTGAATCTTTTATTTAGCTGGCAGTAGTGGCGCTCGCTGTATTGCAGTAGTGGGAGTAACCAAGATTATTGTGAGGTAAGTGATTTAGTGATTTGTGAAAGGTATAGTTTAATGTTAGTCAGGGCTATTCTTTTCTAGAGATTTTTCAAACTCAGATTGCGTTGCGCTAAAAATATTGTGCGTCAGTTTAAGCACAGTCGAGTAAAATTGTTCAAAAAGGGGATGTTTCATATGTCGGCCCTTAGCCGAGGATACCTCACTGGAATCTTCTGATTTTTTCTTGTAGTTTGTGTAATTAGTGTAGATTTTGTTTATTGCTAGCGCGTAATTGTAGAGAGAATCTCCTTTGTAGTTGCAGTCTTTCACTGTTGTACAGTAAAACAGGTGTGGCACGCATGTAGATTTGCACCAAGTATTTCGCAGCTGCAATCAACTAGATATTATTTTCAGTGTTATGTTAATGTGTTCTCTTATTTTTGCTCTTCAAATTGTGTTTTTCTGTGTTGTCGTGTGAAATACTGTGACAATAATGGCGTGTGAAAAACGTAATACTAGGCTCCAAAGTAAACTGCGAAATGACAGTGAAAACGAAAGCAGTGTGTTAGCGCCACCGAGTAATGAATTAACAGATGTTCAAAGTAATAATTTGGTAATTGTGCATAGGGAAATGGAGCGGGCGGCAAACAATGGCGTAGACAGTGAAACAATTAGTGAGCAGGGAAGCATTATCGATCGGTCGGTCGGCAACAGCTCGCCTCAGGAATTCGAAATGACAGGACACAATTTCGCAAATACTATAGATTCAGGTTCTGGGTCATCACCGTTTTCTCAAATGAGTCAAGACACATTTTCTGCTTGTCAAAATGTGAATGTTGCCGGTGAAAATGCACTGCCAAAAAGCATAGAGAAACAGATTCCAGACACTAATACATTATTATTGCAATTAATGCAACAAATGGAACAAAACCAGAGACAAACACAGCAACAGTTAGACAAAATGGAACAAAATCAGAGACAAACACAGCAAAAGCTTCAAAAGTTAGACACAATGGAACTAAATCAGAGACAAACACAGCAACGGCTTCAAAAGTTAGACTCATTGGAGCAAACTCTTGAACAAACACGTGAGGATTTAACTACTGAGTTACATCACATTGAATCGAAATGTCAAAAAGTCTGTAATGACGTAAAAACACAAATTTGTGAGCATTTCCAACCTATTTTTTCGCGGCATGAAAATGCACTACAGAATCACGAAGCAGCCATAAAAGAACTGCAAACTACTGTTCACGAAAATCATGAGACCTTGCAAGCTAAATTTGACTCAGTTGCATCTACCGATTCGGTTACGCAACTTGCAAAAACTCAGGAAAACTTAAAGGACACAGTAGATACTCTGAAACTTGGTTCAGAAAAACACACTGAGGAAATGTGTTCACTATCGGAGAAAGTAGCCGAACTTTCGGATCAGTTCACTAACTTATCTACGAAGGTAGATGATAATCTGAACGACACAAAACCGGTAGTCTTTAATGACACAGAAGAGAGCGAACAAATTAGGAAACTGAAACAAAATCAGAATCAAATAAATACGCAACACCAAAGAGAAATCCGGGAAGTACAAGATCAGCTGACACAGGTAATACAAGATTACGTATTTCAGAGGACACTCGCGCCCCAACACGGGAAGAGGGACTTAGAAATATGGAAAAGACGCAAAATAATAACACAGGGCATTTCGGAAGTTATGAAAGCAACTGGCAATGTGCACCGAATTTTGAGATGGAACGGCCGACACGACCTAACAATGACCGATATGCGACTCGCCGACATGATGATTTTGACTATAAGCTGTTCATTACTACACGTAAATTCAAAACGTTTAAGAATTCTGCCAACGACATTCATCCAAAAGCGTGGCTCCATCAATTCTCTCATTGTTTTCCTCCCAACTGGTCATTAGAACACAGATTAGAATTTATGTGTGGCTACTTAGAGAATGAACCAGCTGTAAGAATGCGATCGGTCATTCACGACTGCCACAGTGAAGGAGAATTTTACCATGCCTTCCTCTCAGCATATTGGTCTCAAGCCACACAAGACCGAGTAAAACATAGCATCATAATGATGAAACGTTTCGAACAATCTGAATTTTCCAGTATTATGAAATATTTTGAAGACATGTTGCATAAGAATCAGTATCTTTCAAACCCATACAGCCCCTCAGAACTCATCCGAATTTGCTTAATCAAACTGCCTGAACATTTACGACATATTATTTTGGCAGGACGTTGCAAAGACGACATTGAAGCTTTTCAGGGACTGTTACAAGAACTGGAAATTGACACTGACAATCGCGGAACGCGGAAACAGGAACACAACAATTACAGGTCATATCCGTCGCAATTCCACGATGAAAGAAATAATAACTGGACGCGACAAGGCTATTCTCACAACACAAATCGTGACCAAAACAGACACCACCCGTATGACAACCGTTGGCAGAGTAGTAATAATTACAGGGAAAGATCACCTCTCTGCGGTAATGACTATCACAGTGACAATCAGAGAAACAGACAATATGGGAACTAAAACAATTATTATCAGGGGAGACAGAATAACTTCAGACGCAACAGTTTAGCGTGCAGTTACTATTCAGGGAGAAATTCTCCACCACATGACCGACAAACAAGAAACTATGTAAATTACCGACAAAACGACAGACCTGAATTCCATCAGAACTGGCAAGCTTCAAACAGGGCAGGGCCTTCTTGTCAAGGTGAATTTGTAGAAGTTCGGTCTCCTAATCCCAATAACGGAGCGCGCCAACAAAGAGACAGACAATGACTCGCACCATAGGCTGCCGCGTGCGCCGGCTGGCTCAGAGAAAAATAACATAGACGCTAACCTTGAGAAAAATTCCAGTATTCTTTACCGACGTACACCGCATGACAATTGCATTCAAGTTCAAACTCTGAGTACTATGAATAGTAAAGGATTTCACCACACTTCACATATAAAACCGTTTATTGAAAGATAATCTGCTTTTTAACTTAGTCTTTGCCATAAAACTTTTCACTTCACGCTACTAGTACAATTTGTCACACTGAGAAACTGTTAACATGCAACAATGTTTTGAAGTCAACAACCAGTCTAGAACCTAGGGAACATTTTTAAACAGAAATTACGAATGCATTGTTATTGTGAACAGACGACACAGTGTTATTGTGTGTGTACATTCTTGCTTGTTAGTTGCACGATTACATAACGTCTATAAGGCTCACATACTTAGAACATTTACCAGTACTGCTAATGAGATTTTAATTCGACATTTTGGTTTACTTGAAAATACATTCTGGATTTAAAGTACTTTCTGTGAGATACCAGATGACACAGTGGTTAGTTTATGTGACAGCTACACGATTTTATCACGACGCTACTAACGAGTGACAATTTACAATGTTGTTTTTGCGGTGTTTCTGTTTTATATCTGCACAGTTTTTCTGAATTCTTCTGGAAATTAAAACATGTTTTAGTAGTAACTTTTGTGGTATAGCTACAATGAGACTGCCTTTTCCGTAGCACAACAATACGTTACAGCACAGTACTTTCTTCATTACGGCAATAAGCGTAATAACTAAGATATCTATACGCAAAGTATTTCACCACTTTTGTTTATCATGAGGTAAGTACATTGTCTTTTGCAGAACTTAGCTTTCGGAGGACGATAAATACGACACTTCCACAGAGATTATCTTACAACAAGACGCACAGTTTAGCGCTACAGTACACTTATTTGAGTGATTAATTTTGTACTTACAGCATTTATTTTTAAAGATATTTGAAGTACAATGATACAAGGGTTTTCCGTGATATATTTCATTCCATTGCTGTAATCTGTAACACCTGAGGGTATAATTACATTAATCCTCAGGGGGGTACACGCTTACTTTGTGTACCATGTGTTTGGCAAGCACAAGGAACCCTAGCTAATGTGGTATTTGCTTATACAACTTTACACATCGGTACCATATTTCTCTAACACACAAATTACATAACTATCTGATTATTTACCTGAGAGAAACAAACATTTTTTTTACTATATTAGTGACAGATGTTTACGTAATTACACAGTTGAATAATTTGTCAGTACTTTGTGAACTGTTCATATTTTTCCGGAGCCATTGTGGTACTATGAGAGCTTTGAATGATGTATTTGGTATGGGATCATGATTTTTAAAGTACGTTTGAGGTTGATGACACTATTGAAATGAGCAGAGAATTTTTTTAGGTTTTGAAACTATTGGAGGAAGCTACGACGATTTTGAGAGTTGACTGAGGTGTTATGATGTTATTTTTACGACGACGATGTGTATTATGCTGCTGAGGTATGTTTGTGGTCAAGAAGCTGATGCTATATGAGGAATTTGATTATGCTACATATTTCATATAATGAAATATTAAAGAAGCGTCGACGAATATATATATATATGTGTAATAAGGTAAGGAGTAATGAGTAGTGGTTAGGGACACTGACTTGTGAAAAAGGATGTTGGAAACCAGAATCGTACTTTAAGAGGTAGGAAATGTGTGTAAATGCGTGAATGTATCACAATGCCGGCGAAAATTTTTTGGACACTGTTATATTCATACGATTTTGTTTCTACAGATTTGTAACGCAAATTCTTGACCTATGAAATTTTTATATGAGACTGTCGCTGTAGCGAAAACTGCTGTCGTAAATATTTCGTTAAGAAAGGTAAGTGACCGTGAAGTAATTCGTTGTGAGCGGCCAGGTGTGTCAGACGCCTGGAAAAAAAGCCATTATTGCGAGCCCTTTTCAGCGGCACAGGTAGAAAAAAAAAAGAGGGAGGCCATTATCCTCGCTATTGACGTTCCTTTGTAGAGAGCATCGCAAAAACGACACGGTCGAACTTGAAAACATATGATTACACTGTGGAGCTCTTAATTTATGATATTTACAGAAATGCCTAATGAAATGACGAGAAATATTTTTACATCTGCACACCTGATTATGACAAGCGTCTTTCTACGAGAGTTGAGAGATTTTCTGTACTACCTTATGAAATGCCCTATGGCTAATGAATGATGTTTCATGCCTTCCTTTGTACATATTTACTCATTTTGTTTAATATCTAGTTTCTAGCTGCATTGCAGCATTGGTTAAAATAAAATTTTATAGATGTACTAATATAAATATTTTCTGTCTACAAATCCAGTAAATAATAGTTTTGTGATATATTTCCAAAAAAATGAGGGAGCACAAAAAGACATTTCCCTTCACAGGAACTGCATTCATAATTTTCGTTTCAAGTACATGGTCATATTTTTTTTACAATAAGTTGTTGTGGTGCACCACTTTAATTACTTAGACATTAAGATGTGATTATACATTTCCCTTATCTGCATTGTTATCTTTAGTGTACTATTTTTTTTGCTTGAGCTATGTCATGTTTAGGTATTTCATTTTCTGCTGCTGTTTGCCAGGCATAGTGTTGCTGAATTTGAATTTGTGTTACTCCGCTAAGCCAGATCTATTTTTCTTGTTTGCTGCGCATTGTCTCATATTAGTTGTAATGTGAATTGCTTTGTAATTTAGATTTACTGTAGCTTGCTTTGCAAATTACCATTTTTCTTTGTCATTGCTGTTTGCGTTAATTGTTTTATGTGCTGCTGCATTGCCTCGTCCCTTAGTTTAGCATCTGAGCTCAGTAGATTTAAGTTAGCTTAAGAGGGGGTAGACTATATAAGAAACTAGTTGTGATGAATGGAAAGAAATGCATTGAAGGTATATGAAAACGTTTTGGGCCAAAATGAGTATTGTACAATGATCCGTAATTATTTTGAAAGAAATATGGTTAGAATACAGAAAGGAGGTATAGATAGGACTTTTTGGGAATAATGATGAACGAAGGGAGATCTCCAAGAACAAAAAAAGTTTTGTTCGCAAGATACTGCAGTAAAACAAACCCTGTCCTTTCCCTTCCTGTTATTCCGCTATGTGTTTGTGTACTCTTGTACATTTGTGTTCTTCCTGTCTTAATGTGTTTGGCTAATAAGAGTTATGTTGTAGAATTTTTCTGATAATATGTTATTTTCTTTGTAAAGATGTTTAGACATTATTTATTCTGTTTTGTTTTAATTCTCATGTGTAAAGTTGATGTTTCAAAAGTTATTCTGATCTTTTATGTATTTACTTATGTCATAATTCCTGTAACACTGTTGTATATGTTATTTTGATTCTTTTGTAAAGACTGTACTACAAATGTTATCTGTATTGTTATGTTCTTTAATGACGTATTTTGTATCTTTGTTATTGTATTCTTATGTTATAAAATTGTAATTGACACCAGGTCATCAAATTAAGTAACTTGTAAGTTCCATTTCACTGCACACGTTTCTGTTGGTCATAGTATATGGACAATATGTGAGAAGTAGGGACTGTTAGTGTTTGCACGTGTGTTAATAATTCAGCAAGGGACTGGTTAACAGCATTGCTGGTTCTAAGGACAATTCCAAAAACTCTGTGAGAGCACAAGTGGTGGTTATGGACTTGCTATATTATCCGCAAGACTCTTCAATGGTGATTGTGCACCTGCACAGTCACAACAGTTGGCTGCTGGCCATCTCTACAAGGACTGCAGTGGGTCTGCACCTCTGGTGGCCCACCAGTACCGTAATCTCTACAAGGACTACAGTGGGTCTGCGTCTTTGCTGACTCACCAGTACCATTATTTCTACAAGGACTGCAGTGGGTCTGCGCCTCTGGTGGCCCACCAATACCGTAATCTCTACCAGGACTACAGTGGGTCTGCTCTGTGATGACCTACCAAACGATATTCTTCAAAACTTCGATTGACTCCGCTGTGGGTTTGCTCTGTTGTGGCCCATGACCTGTCTTCATGTCGAGTCAGCACTGTCTTTCCGTTGGAAGGACAACACTACTTCTTCAAGACTGCATGGAAATCCACTACTTCCGTGTGCATTTTCTTTTACTGCTCAGACTTTGAGAAAAATACTGCAATGTGATGAATGATCAGGACTGTCTTTATGGACTGTGAGAAAATTTTAGCTTTTGACCAACATTGTATCAATAAGTGTGTGCATTTGATTTCTTTGTTATTGTAATTATGAAAAAATTTTTTCAAATCTGTATTGGCCACTGCCCAACCCAATTTGTAAAATTTTTTGTGGGTAGCATGGGGGCTATGTAAGTAGGCTGTTTAGGTTTTTTTATTGGTAACGCCACCTCTGTATGAAAATCACTGGCTGTGCTGTGTGCAGCCTGTGGCTGCTTTGCATTGTTGTAATACTCGCCATTGTAGTGTTAGTCAGCTGGCTGTGAACAGTGCGTAGCGTTGGGCAGTTGGAGGTGAGCCGCCAGCAGTGGTGGATGTGGGGAGAGAGATGGCGGAGTTTTGAAATTTGTCATGAACTGATATATATATATATATATATATATATATATATATATATATACATATATATATATGATATCAAGGTAAATACATTGTTTGTTCTCTATTAATATCTTTCATTTGCTAACTATCCCTATCAGTAGTTAGTGCCTTCCATAGTTTGAATCTTTTATTTAGCTGGCAGTAGTGGCGCTTGCTGTATTGCAGTAGTGGGAGTAACCAAGATTATTGTGAGGTAAGTGATTTAGTGATTTGTGAAAGGTATAGTTTAATGTTAGTCAGGGCTATTCTTTTGTAGAGATTTTTGAAAGTCAGATTGCGTTGCGCTAAAAATATTGTGCGTCAGTTTAAGCACAGTCGAGTACAATTGTTCAAAAAGGGGATGTTTCAGAGTGTGCCGGCCAGGGCAGCAGTCGAACATTTTCTGAATCCAGAAAGGCCCGTACCGGACCTGCAACATGCGGTCGTGCATTATCTTGCTGAAATGTAGGGTTTCGCAGGGATCGAATGAAGGGTAGAGCCACGGGTCGTAACACATGTGACATGTAACGTCCACTGTTCAAAGGGCAGCCAGTGCGAACAAGAGGGGACCGACACGTGTAACCAAAGGCACCTCATACCATCACGCCGGGTGATACGCCAGTATGGCGATGACGAATACAAGCTAACAATGTGCGTTCATGATGCGACCATCATGATGCTGTAAACAGAACCTGGAATCATCCGAAAAAATAACGTTGTGCCATTGGTGCACCTAGGTTCGTCGTTGAGTACACCATCGCAGGCGCTCCTGTCTGTGATGCAGAGCCAAGGGTAATAACAGCCACGGTCTCCGAGCTGATAGTCCATGCTGCTGCAAACGTCGTCGAACTGTTCGTGCAGATGGTTGCTGTCTTGCAGACGTCCCCATCTGTTGACTCAGGGATCGAGACGTGGCTGCACGATCCGTTACAGCCATGCGGATAAGATGCCTGTCATCTCGATTGCTAGTGAAACGAGGCCGTTGGGATCCAGCACGGCGTTCCGTATTACCCTCCTGAACCCACCGATTCCATATTCTGCTAACAGTCATTGGATCTCGACCAACGCGAGCAGCAATGTCGCGATACGATAAACCGCAATCGCGATAGGCTACAATCCGACCTTTATCAAAGTCGGAAACATGATGGTACGCATTTCTCCTCCTTACATGAGGCATCACAACAACGTTTCACCGGGCAACGCCGGTCAACTGTGTATGAGAAATGGGTTGGAAATTTTCCTCATGTCAGCACGTTGTAGGTGTCGCCACCGGCGCGAACCTTGTGTGAATGCTCTGAAAAGCTAATCATTTGCATATCACAGCATCTTCTACCTGTCGGTTAAATTTCGCGTCTGTAGCACGTCATCTTCGTGGTGTAGCAATTTTAATGACCAGTAGTGTACCTAGTATATGCATTGATGAATAAAATGATACAAATGTTCTTCTACCTGTCGGTTAAATTTCGCGTCTGTAGCACGTCATCTTCGTGGTGTAGCAATTTTAATGGCCAGTAGTGTACCTAGTAAATGCATTGATGAATAAAATGATACAAATGTTGAAATATGTGTGAATTCCTAACGGACCAAACTGCTGAGGTCATCGGTCGCTAGACTTACACACTACTTAAAGTAACTTTAACTAACTTACTCTAAGAAGGACACATAACTCATTCCCCAGGGAGGACTCGCGTAAACCGTGATATGGCGCCTCTAGCCGCACGGCAGAAGGATAACCTGGCGGTCGGCGGCGTGTCATTGATCGCGGCGTCTGGAACGGACCGGCTCTCGTACGGAGCTTACAGGTATCGCTTCAGCCAGCAGGCAATTCCGCCTCATTTTGCACGCATGCCTCAAGCCGCTGAGCGTGACGCCCCTCATAGTCTGCAAACGCGAGCAAAAACTGCGCGCAGCAGCAGCAGCGACGACAAAGGAGTCCAGTCAGCGATCCAGGGAGAATGGACAGCTTCACGCTTTGTGAGGGCATCGCACGGTGCCGTTTCTACGGTGCCCCTGCGCACGGACGCTCCTCTTACAGTTTAAAGCGTCGTACGTTATACCCTTAACAGGTTGTATGCGATACAGCCAGAGATTATGCAGAATATGTCAGGCCCATAACAGCAGACGCTCCGATTTGAAGCAGTCAGACACGCTGTAGCATGGAGTTATACTCGGAAGCAACAGAGGATCCAGAGTGAAGCCCTGTGGCACACCGTGTCTGACTGCTTCAGAGTCGGAGTTTATTTCATTAACATTACAGAGTAACCCACCGTCTTGAGATGTAAGGTGGGTCGGATGCTTCTGAATCTAATAGCAAAGACTTCTCATTGTTACAGTCTGAAGCCGGCCAGTGTGACCGAGCGGTTCTAGGCGCTTCAGTCTGGAGCCGCGCGACCGCTACGGTCGCAGGTTCGAATCCTGCCTCGGGCATGGATGTGTGTGATGTCCTTAGGTTAGTTAGGTTTAAGTAGTTCTGAGTCTAGGGGACTGATGACCTCCGATGTTAAGTCCCATAGTGCTCAGAGACTTATTGGTATACAGTTGTGAATGCTTTTTTTTAAATAATAGAAAGAACATTATATATAGATTTTTCTGAGGTTACAGCGAATTGAATGCTTAACAATTGTTAAAATGGTTCCATATAATTTGTTACTACATAATTGATGAGAATATAATATATACAATCCATATGTCAAAGAAAAATAAAAATAAAAAAAAAAACGTAACACAATGAGCGTGGTTAAGAATAATTTGTAATATATGGAGGGAAGTGATATCCTGTATTTGGACGAGTAATACAGTCTAAGTAGCATGTTTTTTAATAATGGCCTATTTCTATCTATTTAAGATGAGAAGGCATCGGTACAACCTCGAACTATTCTCATCTGAAATGGTTTGCGCTAGTGTTTGTTTACACAGATTATACAGATTAAATGCTGATTGAGCACTTCATACACGGAATACATGAATTTTAACTTCGCATGAGAAATACACTTACATTTGTAACTTGGTTAGTTGAAATAGAATATAGTTCATTGCTACTTGAATGCATTTTCCTTAAATAACTTAATGCATTTCTGATATATGAAATTGATTGATTATAGCTTTGAACAGAGAAGAGAATATACTTCTGTCTGCACACAGCAAGACGAGCAATACATTTCTGCTTGTGTGCAGTGTACTTTAAAACACTATGCAGGATGTCATTGTGGAGGAGGAGCCTCGGAATAAAAGTTCTTCTAGCCTTCTCCTCACAAGCGACATTACCTCATTACTACATTCTTAGTATGTGGTGCCGGTGTTTATTTGTTCTATGATTGTTGTGTTGTTTGTGACTGTGTTGTGGCATGCAGTGTCATGCATTGTTGGTTTTGGTCCCTTACATGTTGATCCCTTCTGAGTCATGTTAACTTAGTGTTCCTCCCTCGGTTTCGGAATCTATGGTGGTGTTTGTGTCCTCCCATGTGGTTTGTTGTGTTGTTTCTGCTTGTCTATGGCTCCTTCCGTATGGATTTTGGCGCTTGTATTCTTCGTGCAGAGTATTCGATACAACATCGGCTACGCTATTTACTGAGTTCCAGTCATCGGGATTACGTATTGTTATGGCGATGTCATTGTCCTTCTATGTAGGTCTCACTTGTGCTAGGGTGTTGCATAGCAGTGTGGCACGTTCTGGTGTCCCAGTTTCTCCGCAGACGCATACTTCATCGTCAGTTAGTCTCATATGGTTTAAATGTACCGGATACGGTATGGTTTAAAGCCAACTCACTGACATTAAACTTCGAAAAGACTCACTATATGCATTTCAGAACCTGTAAGAGGTTTCCACCCAGCATATGCATAAAGTATGAAGAAGAGCAGATAGAAGAGGTTGACAATCTTAAATTCCTGGGATTACAACTTGATAACAAATTCAGTTGGGAGGAGCACACCACAGAATTGCAGAAACGCCTTAACAAATCTGTATTTGCAATTCGAGTGTCAGCAGACATAGGCGACATAAAAATGAAAAAGCTTGCATACTTTCATTCCATAATGTCATATGGTATAATATTTTGGGGTAACTCTTCAAGTCAAACAAAAGTTTTCAGAGTCCAAAAGCGTGTAATACGTATTATTTGTGGAGTAAATTCACGGACGTCCTGTAGAAACCTCTTCAACGAACTGGGTATACTAACTACTGCCTCTCAGTATATTTACTCCTTAATCAAATTTGTCCTAAATAATATATCTCTTTTTCCAACAGACAGCTCAGTTCATACATACAATACCAGGAACAAAAATGATCTGCACAAGGCCTTCAAAGCACTTACTTTAGTTCAAAAAGGGGTCCACTACTCAGGAAAACTCATCTTCAATAATTTGCCAGCAAACATAAAAAATGTAGTTACAAATAAAGATCAGTTTAAAAGGAGTCTGAAAGATTTACTAATGGCCAACTCCTTCTACTCCATTGACGAATTTTTTAATAGAAACAAATGATGTATATATTCATAGTATTAGTATTGTTATTTGAGCTTAAAATTTTTTTTTTAAAGATTGACTTGTTCTACATCCACGCGAATCTCCTCAGCACGGATCTATGGAACGAAAAGCTAATCAGTCTAATCTAATCTAATCACGGCCGATGACCTGTCAGGAAATGGACCATCCCCCGGCTTGGGTCGACATGTTTCAGTTGTAGTCTTTCGTGTTCATCAGGAAAGAAAGAGTGTACTCGGCGACCCTTCTCGGATGCATCCCATTCTCTCTGCCATGTTTGAATCTGCCATTGTTTCATCTGTGTTTTGTTCATAATTATGGTTCCCGTAGTTTCGTTGACTTTATCGACCCTGTCCCTCTTAAGCCAGTAAAGTGCAGCTCTATAACGAAGTGCCTGTTGGCTCATTCCGTATATTGTTCGTATCCCGTGCTCTCGCGCTTAGCACTGCTGTCTCTAGATACTAGGGTCCCGGGTTCGTCTGCCAGACTGGCTGGAGATTTTCTGGTTGTTACGTTGCCGCCACCACCATCATTTCATCGTCATCGATGTGCAAGTCACTGAAGTGGCATTATATAAAAATACTTTCTCTAGGTGACCGAAAAACCCCAGAGCATCATTTCACGTCATTCCGTATGTTCTGTGGTTTTACCGTACAATTTTACAGTACAGAGTCTCTCCTCAGAAGTAAAACACAGAGGGTAGCAATTACTGACCTACGTCGAAAAAAATCATAAATTATTTACGAACTACAGCGTGCACACAGTTTTTTCAACGTGTAAGCGTCACTACAGATTTTCGGATACAGGTATGACATTTTCGATATGCCTCCCACCATTGGAGATGATGTAGCGCAGACGAATAGCGAAATTCTGTATGACCCGCTGAAGTGTCGGAACATTGATGCTGTCGATGCCCTGCTGAATGGCTGTTTTCAGCTCAGTAATGGTTTTGGGGTTACTGCTGTACACTTTGTCTTTCATACAGCTAGACAAAAAGGCGTGGCATGTGTTCAGACCCGGAGAATATGGCGGCCAATCGAGGCCCATGCCAGGGGCCTCTGGGCACCCCAGAACCACAATGAGGTCCCCTAAGTACTCCTCCAAGACATCAAACACTCTGCTGTTCCGATGGGGTCGAGCGTGAAACACATCGTGTCGAAATCAGGGTCACTTTGGATATGGGGATGAAACCGTCCTCCAAAACCTCCGCGTCAGTCACCGTGCCATCAAGGAAAATCGCACGGATTATTCCGTGACTGGACACCGCTTTAAATAAAACAAAGTTTATTAACTTTCAACTTATTTACTATCCATATCTAGGTATTTATTTCTCAACATAGTCACGCTTGCGTCGAACACACGTCCCCCACCTCGAGACAAGTTTGTTGATACTGTCACTGTAGGAGGTTTCCCTTCATTGACGGAGCCACAACCTCGCCTGTGATTGAACCGCTGCATAAATATTAAAGAGAAGTCCTCGAAGGTGTTCTTTAAGTTTTAGAAACAGATTAAAATAGCATAAGCTGGGACTGTAAGAATGATGATCGGTTACAGAGAACCCAAGCCATAGGAAAGTATATATATATATATATATATATATATATATATATATATATATATATATATATATATATGTGTGTGTGTGTGTGTGTAAGCAATTTTTGTTCTTCTTCGAGATGAAAGGAGAGGCAGCTTACGAAATATTTGGAAACTTACATCAGATGGTTCAAGGCACATGGTTTATCATAAAATTTTGACAGACAGACAGTGCATACAACTTAGTACCTTTCAGTGAATATCACAAGCTATAAATGTAGTAACAATGAAGTATTGAGAGGCACCCACATGCCTTGCTCATACTGTGGCATCAAGCAGTCAGGCCTGCCAGATGAGTGGTCTGCCAAGCGAGTGGACTCATTCTTATTTATCGAGTAACATGAGCTCTAGTACTCACAATTAAGTTACAAATTAGTCTCCTGTTTGAATATTACGCATCGGAAACGCACATCTGACTATTAGTAATTTACACAACTCTGACTGTTCACTACGCACTGGCAATACCACATTTTCTTTCTCATTTAACGGCTTTGATCAACACGTGGCCATCGCACTGAATATGAATGGCGCACACATTATAAATTCTGGATATCATGACAACATACTATTCGAAGGAAAAGGCCACCAATCTTTTTCTTTTCACTATCTTTTTTTATTCCGATAAATTCTATATCCTAAACACACCATTACATTTCCTACAACAATTACACATGAGAAACTCCGCCCAGTGGGCATGGCTTTACATTGATGATTCTCTATCTTATGGTCTCGTAATTATCTAACACTACAGTGCACTTTCTGGATAGGATGGTGGATCTTTTTCCTATATCTCACACTTCGACTCTCACACCCATCATCACGAAAATTTTTTCCAGACCGAGCGGTACAAAAAGGAATCTGCATAACTCACTGCCTCTGAACCTATCTTGCTACTCTCCCATGCAAACCACACATACTTAAATTACATGAAATACACCACACTTGCAATATGGAATACAACACAAGGAATAGTCACAATGTTATAATCACGTCACTTTGAGCTTTCCTACTTCAATTAGTATTCATCCCAGTTTCACACGACACTGCCCCACTTCGTAACTTTTCTTTCCTACTACGAACTGTGGAGGATATATGCACGTCTTCCTGTGCAATGCAAGCCAAGTGGCGTTGCTGGATAGACGGCTGACTCACCTTGCTTCACTCTCAGAGTATTATACTGTAGTTTGAATCAAGCGTCACACGGAAACATAACACGCAAAGTAATATTAAGAACATATTCATCACACACGCGAATCCTCAACTGATACCATGGACGAGTACTTCTCTTTATCCTTTGTCTCATACACAGATTGAGACTCACACAGTACTCACCACGTGGAAGTACTCGTTTCCAATTTCATGTCCTACACACGCCATTTCTTAAATATTTCCAACTTATAGTACACACGCCAGTAATTCAGCTTAACTTATGCACTCGGAAGTATTTCAAGTTATCGCTGCACGAGGTTTCATTGTGATCTTTGGTCACTTCCGAAGAGTACTACAATCCCCTTAATATTACCTGCCTGTCATTTAATTCTCCCCACAAAAGTTCCTGAAATAGAGAAATTATTATTCTAAACTACTCTTAAGTATTTCACATGCATACCATTCTATCCACTCTTTTGTCTTTACGGAGCACACCTAAGACAGGTCTTACCAACACAAGATCCAGCGCCAGATTGCTGAAACATGGCCGTTCTTCAGGTCATCTCGCACCTCCGCCGAGGTGGGGGAGCACCATGTTACCGCATTGGTCAGCCACATTTCAAGCGCTCAGAGCTGAGGTAAATTTCATCTCTTTGGTTCCACCAAAGGTGGCGAAAGGACCGTCGCAAAGATGATCATATATTGCACATTCACTATCTGCGGTTAGCAGACGACCATACGTTCATTCATTTCGCAGATCTCACCAAACTGGATATAGGGATTTATTTTGTGGGAGTGGACATGTGACCAATTAAATAATTGAATTATCCTTCTTTCCAACACTGGTATCCCGCTTTGGTGTATTAAGTGAAATTGAGTTATTATTACAAAAAATATGTTGTTATGACAGGAATAACGAAGAATGTTGTACCTATTTTCAATGTCGGGCGGTACTGTACCCTTTCAGTATAAAAAGTGCTAACTGTGTCCCATTTATCTTTACAACAACTTTTTGTCCAGAAGGAAAATGATGGAGAGAGAGAGAGAGAGAGAGAGAGAGGGAGAGAGAGGCGGGGGGGAAGGGCGTAAGATGGACAGATGGGTGACTGAGTGAGAGGGGGGGGAGAGAGGGGAAAGGACGAGATGGAGAGAGGGGGGAGGCCTCTCGTATTGATGACCTTGCAGACGGTATTAATAGTAACTTCAGTCTTTCCACAGACGATGCAGGTATCTCTAATCAGGTACAGTCTGACGGTAGCTGCGCGGGTATTCACCCAGATATTAAGAAGATTTCGAAGTGATGCAGAGATCGGCACCTTGGTTTAAAAGTTCAGAAATGTAAAATTCTGCATTTCAGAAAACGAAAACGCGTAGTGTCCTAGAGCTGTAATACCAGTAAGTCATCGGTGAGCTCATAGAAATACCCAGTCGTAACAATTTGTTGTGGCATGAAATGATACGATCACATAGCTTCAGTCGTTGGTCAGTCAGATGGCGGACTGCGATTAACTGGAACAATACCAGGGAAACATTATCACCTACAAAGGAGACTGTAAACAGAACACTCAAGCGAACCATCCTAGAATATTTCTCAACTGTGTGAAACCTGGACAAAACAGAACTGACGGCGTGTAATGAACGTTTGCAGAGAAGGGCTGCAAGAACGACCACTGGTTTCTTTAACCCGCGAGAGAGTGTTACGAAGATGCTGAAAGAACTGAACTGGTAGACTATTGAAGATGGGCCTAAGCCATCCCGTGAAAACCTACTTAGAATGTTTCTAGAAGGAACTTTATATGATAAATTTAAGAATATATCACAACCTTCTACGTATCGCTCCCATTGGGACTAATAGCAGTACGGACAAAAACATTTGTGTAATCATTCTTCGCGCGATCCAAACATGAATGGAACGGGTAAAAGCTGTAATAACTGAAACAGTAGAAAGTATCCTCCACCATGCTCCTCTCTGTGGTTTACAGAGTACAGATGTAGATGTGGATGCAGATTTAGGATAAACTGTAGGGATGGCGCTTGTCGCTGAAACAACCGGCTTTCGGCTATATCAATTTTTTCCCCCGCCAGTTTAATCTATTAAAACCGCTAAAAATAACCTGTTTTTTATTCATGATATTTACTGTCATAAACGTAGAAATCGAAAAATGACTGAAACGTTTTGACTCTCTCAGTTTCAAGATACAAATAATCAAAATATTTAATTAAAAAGGCAAATGAAAGGCAGCTTAGTCCGTCCATAGTTCGCTGCTCCATAAGGTAAATGATCAGTGGCTGAATACTATATAAAATCAGCTGTATTTTCCTATTGATTCTAATTTCTTTCAAACTCTGCTCAAAAATTGTGTTGTAATAGGGGAGAATAGGAGCTTGTGGCACAACTTGACTACAAGAAAGGATCGGTTGGGAGGACATGTTCTGGGACATCGAGGGATCACCAATTTAGTATTGGAGGGCAGCGTGGAGGGTAAAAATCGTAGAGGGAGACCAAGAGACGAATACACTAAGCAGATTCAGAAGGATGTAGGCTGCAATAGGTACTGGGAGATGAAGAAGCTTGCACAGGATAGAGTAGCATGGAAAAGCTGCATCAAACCAGTCTCAGCACTGAAGACCACAACAACAACAATAAGGGATCATACCACTATTTGCGCATTACGAATAGTCAATGTTAAAACGGGAAAACTGAGATTGAAGAACTCTATTTTTCGTGTTAATATGTCAGTTTTCAATGGCTACTAGCAGATAAAGGCATATTATGTAGATACAGGCGGGAGATCGGCTACTTAATATTTTTATCGTAATCTGCGAATGACTTGCTAAGTTTTCTCCTCATTGGATGTCGCAAGTTCGTTGTGACACTTGCCGTTTTAGTCCATTATAATTATCCAGGCTGTTATGCCATGGTCGGTTGATTTAATTCTGTGTCAGTTCCCAGCGTTTCGTCCCCGTCTGCGGAGGACATCTTCAAGGGGGTCTGTAGCTCGATGGAAGATCCAACACACCCATTGGCTCGCTCGCTCAGGAATTGACACAGAATTCATCAACCGATCACGGCATAACAGCCCGGATAATTATAATGGACATGACATTTCCGGCCATGGACGTCTACATTTTAGTAACTTACCGTTTTTAATTTTTTAAGGCAAATGAAACATTATTACTTCACTGATACTGTACTCCGTAAAATACTTCCGGACTAAATGGTTCAAATGGCTCTGAGCAGTATGGGATTTAACGTCTGAGGTCATCAGTCCCCTAGTACTTGGAACTACTTAAACCTAACTAACCTAAGGACAGCACACACATCCATGCCCGAGGCAGGACTCGAACCTGTGACCATAGCGGTCGCGCGGTTCCAGACTGAAGCGCCTAGAACCGCTCGGCCACACCGGCCGGCCTTCCGGACTACGTAGGGTCCAATCTGTAATACAACTGACGTACGACGACAGCGAGCAACCACTATATAGACCAGATGGGGCAATTCTTGCTACACTGCATGTTTACTCGCACCATTTAACAGGCCACACCACCTGGTAACTACATACACTATTGTCTCAACGATGGCGTACCAATTCTTATGCAATGAGTTTGTTGCTCGTTGCTGCGGTCACTGTAGCTGAAACAGCACTGATCGCTTTTGCCATTTTCTATTATGACGCAATATTTGAGAGCAGTGGAAAATTTATAAATAAAAACTCTTTTTTTTAAAAAAAAATATGTTTATTAATCAAATTTTATCACATTTGCGATGACTAACTGATCTATTTTTTTACCCAGTTATTAGTAAAAAATAAAAACAAACCACCTGTTATAATAGAGCCCAAGCAAATACCGAAAATTACAGGTTATTCAGAACTAATGCAACGGTATCAGTTTTAACCCGTCGATTTTCTCCCGTTCCTAATAAACTGCCGCTGGTCTGGCACCCGACTTCGTAAGTCGTCCGCGTGTGAGAAGCGATGCAGACCACACAACTGCCTGTTGTGAATGCGCGCACCGCCTGCGCGTGATCACGTGAGTGCCTTTCCTGAAGACGCTGCTGCCGCGACACACAAACACCACCAAGGACGCCAGCGGCTGACTGCTGGCCAGCGAGTGAACACCCACCTACCTGTCCCACTAGCGTCAGCTGCGTGTAGAACTGTTGCCGTTGTGGTCTTCAATGCGAAGATTTTTTGACACAGGCGTACCGGTCGCTGTATTCCTTGCCAGCATCTTCACCTCCGCATAACTACCTCAACCTACATCAGCCTACTAGGACTGCTCATACTTTTAAAAATAAGGTGAATCTGATATTTCGACATACTAAATATATCATCATCTGCTCTCACCATATCGAAAAAGGTATCCAGATATCGATATATCAGCTGGAAGTATGTCGACGTACCTGACTATAAAAATATCGGCTGTATATTGTAGCCGGCCGGAGTGGCCGAGCGGTTCTGGGCGCTACAGTCTGGAGCCGCGCGACCGCTACGGTCGCAGGTTCGATCCTGCCTCGAGCGTTGATGTGTGTGATGTCCTTATGTTAGTTAGATTTAAGTAGTTCTAAGTTCTAGGGGACTGATGACCTCAGAAGTTAAGTCCCATAGTGCTCAGAGCCATTTGAACCATGTTTTGCATATTGTAAACATAATGGCGGTTTTAGAGCTGTATATTTAGGTACCGATTTATTATCAGACATTCTGTAAATCAAGAAGCTAGCAGTCTGCCTATCTCCCTTAGAGAAATAAAAGTATCGTTTTCTCTTGAAAAGAAAACGATGCACCTTCATGCTTGGCCATAACTAGTAGTACTAGTAGTAGTAGTAGTAGTAGTAGTAGTAGTAGTTGTAGCTTTATTCATCTGTAGATCTCTTTTTTACAAGGATACAGGACATGTCAAAGTATTTACAAATTTAGATCAATTTAAAATAAGCTAATTCCTATACACATATACACTCCTGGAAATGGAAAAAAGAACACATTGACACCGGTGTGTCAGACCCACCATAGTTACTCCGGACACTGCGAGAGGGCTGTACAAGCAATGATCACACGCACGGCACAGCGGACACACCAGGAACCGCGGTGTTGGCCGTCGAATGGCGCTAACTGCGCAGCATTTGTGCACCGCCGCCGTCAGTGTCAGCCAGTTTGCTGTGGCATACGGAGCTCCATCGCAGTCTTTAACACTGGTAGCATGCCGCGACAGCGTGGACGTGAACCCTATGTGCAGTTGACGGACTTTGAGCGAGGGCGTATAGTGGGCATGCGGGAGGCCGGGTGGACGTACCGCAGAATTGCTCAACACGTGGGGCGTGAGGTCTCCACAGTACATCGATGTTGTCGCCAGTGGTCGGCGGAAGGTGCACGTGTCCGTCGACCTGGGACCGGACCGCAGCGACGCACGGATGCACGCAAAGACCGTAGGATCCTACGCAGTGCCGTAGGGGACCGCACCGCCACTTCCCAGCAAATTAGGGACACTGTTGCTCCTGGGGTATCGGCGAGGACCATTCGCAACCGTCTCCATGAAGCTGGGCTACGGTCCCGCACACCGTTAGGCCGTCTTCCGCTCACGCCCCAACATCGTGCAGCCCGCCTCCAGTGGTGTCGCGACAGGCGTGAATGGAGGGACGAATGGAGACGTGTCGTCTTCAGCGATAAGAGTCGCTTCTGCCTTGGTGCCAATGATGGTCGTATGCGTGTTTGGCGCCGTGCAGGTGAGCGCCACAATCAGGGCTGCATACGACCGAGGCACACAGGGCCAACACCCGGCATCATGGTGTGGGGAGCGATCTCCTACACTGGCCGTACACCACTGGTGATCGTCGAGGGGACACTGAATAGTGCACGGTACATCCAAACCGTCATCGAACCCATCGTTCTACCATTCCTAGACCGGCAAGGGAACTTGCTGTTCCAACAGGACAATGCACGTCCGCATGTATCCCTTGCCACCCAACGTGCTCTAGAAGGTGTAAGTCAACTACCCTGGCCAGCAAGATCTCCGGATCTGTCCCCCATTGAGCATGTTTGGGACTGGATGAAGCGTCGTCTCACGCGGTCTGCACGTCCAGCACGAACGCTGGTCCAACTGAGGCGCCAGGTGGAAATGGCATGGCAAGCCGTTCCACAGGACTACATCCAGCATCTCTACGACCGTCTCCATGGGAGAATAGCAGCCTGCATTGCTGCGAAAGGTGGATATACACTGTACTAGTGCCGACATTGTGCATGCTCTGTTGCCTGTGTCTATGTGCCTGTGGTTCTGTCAGTGTAATCATGTGATGTATCTAACCCCAGGAATGTGTCAATAAAGTTTCCCCTTCCTGGGACAATGAATTCACGGTGTTCTTATTTCAATTTCCAGGAGTGTATTTACAGACTTCTAGTTAGCGACGATCATTAGATTTACTCCTGGTATTCAATACATTTTTTTTCAAATAACGTATTAAATAATGTAATGCCACATTGTTCACTTTTATCTCAGTATCAGTCACTGCAGACACTGTGGGGCGGCAGGTGGAATTTATTGTATAAATGTTTTGTATTTTTCATGTTGTTGTTTGCCGTTCTCAACACTGGCTCTCTAACTACAATATTGGCAACCAGAAAGTGATTAGCAAAACGTGAAGCCCGTAATTAGAATTCCTAGTGCCCACTTCATCTGAGAAATACATTTATAGCTACAGCTTATAGCTCTGAGGAATTAGGAGATTGTCTGGGATTCATAATCAAAAACCATTCTCTCTAAAATGTTCACCATTTCTGAAAGTCACAGACCGAAAAGAATCCACACAATCCAACTACCAGAGCAGTTCAGAGTCTAATGCGAAGATGCAACTATAACTGGTCAAATTAAATGTTTAAGTCAATGCTCGCCATAATTTGATGATAATGTTCATCAAACGCCACACTAAATAATGGTAGAATGTTTGTCCCGCGGCGGCACGTGAAAATACGACATACGCAAACTGAAGATAGATCATTAAAGTCATCCCAGAGTTAACACTTCACTCGAAAACGATTTCATGGTTACGCGTATCCTGAGTAACTTATTACGGCATCCGAGGCTGTTCATAGCAATGATACCGACGCGACGCGACTCCCGTCACAGGTGGTGCGCTAATCAGCGTCTGGAGAGAACTGGGGCCTTACTCTCTCGTGCAGCGTTCTTACATATAAAGCCGCGGTGCGGACGGCTAAGGGAACGCCTAATCAAATCTGCTCTCCCGACTAGCCGCTGGGCTAGTAATGCACCACTTTAAGTTATTGAATAAATCATTGCTTCCTTTGCTGATGGTCGATGAAGCTCTCAATTTAAACGTGCAATCAGCACACAGGTAAGTAATCATAAAGAAGTCTGAAGTGGCTAAGTCAAATATTTTGGGCGAGAGAATTAATTTAATTACACTACACGCAGTAGACGAGCTCTGAACTTACCCTTTGGAGATACGCTATCGCTATAGTTTTATAGTTATTCAGTTGAAACTTCTCACATCTTTATGATTATAGCGAATCTCCCTTCTACTTAAATTTCAACATCCTAGCCTTATTTATTCGCCTATTTAATCTATCTTGCTTCCTTAATTTCTAAGAGAAAAACCAGAAAATCATGAATTTCAACTAAAATTTTAATTTGTGAGAACCAGTATACTGTTTCTAATAAATTATTATGAAAAAGGAATCTAAATATAAATTTCTAAGTATCTAGCTCTTTTCTGTTGCGCCAATGATCTTTACAGAAAAACATTCAAATTTCGAAAATGGTTTAAGCTATTGAACTGATATTCAACACATATTGATTTAGTATTACTCCTGACATGCTGCCGGCCGAAGTGGCCGCGCGGTTCTAGGAGCTTCAGTCTGGAACCGCGCGACCGCTACAGTCGCAGGTTCGAATCCTGCCTCGGGCATGGATGTGTGTGATGTCCTTAGGTTAGTTAGGTTTAACTAGTTCTAAGTTCTAGGGGACTAATGACCTCAGCAGTTGAGTCCCATAGTGCTCAGAGCCATTTGAACCATTTTGAACCTGACATGCTAGAAATGTTTCAGGTTATTTACTTGATTTTTAAAGTATTGCGCAACATTTATGACGTCAGAGCTAGTTACAGCGGATTAGGCTTGCACACAATGGAAAGACTGATGTGAATTTTATAAGGCGTGAGTAGGCTGCTTCCCTACATCACCCTCTACTTAATTTTTTTTTTTGAATGTAAACGGAAAAAATTTAATTACAAAAAGGGAAGCAAGAGTACACCTTAACTCATATGAAAATTAAAATTGAAATGTAAACATATAAAAATATTAAAAGAAAACTGATTACCTACTTCAATTATTTAAATTGCTGGCATGTTCACTGCCTCTTAAGCAACATTATCACTCAAAATTTAAGCAAAATCAATGAAACACTTTGGGATACATATTGCCTTAGACAAACAAACACATAAAAATACAAAACATTTATACAATAAATTCCACTCCCTGCCCCACATATGGTGCATCGGCCAGGAAAGAAACTGAGTAAAAGTGAAAGTGATTTTTAACTATTTGGATTCGCGAGTGAAATGCGACACGCAACTGAGTAATAAAACAGTGATTGTGACGTGTGCATGTGGACGACGTAATTGGATTAACAACGCATCTGGATAGATGGAGCTGGCACCGAGTCTAGCGGTGCTGCCGGCATCGCGAGAAGCCCGTTTCGCCTCACCACAGTCGTCCGCCGGAGCAACCAGAGCTGCGCCTGCAGTTGCGGGCCTCGCAAACACACAGCAGCCGTCGAAGTGCAGTCTGCAGTTCAACGCGCCTCGTCGCATCAGTAATCCTGGTACGCCGCGCCGGCAACGTCATACGTCGTGCAGAAGGAACTAAGTGGTGGTGTGGTGGTGGTTAGTGTTTAACGTCCCGGCGACAACGAGGTCATTAGAGACAGAGCTCATTTTCGGGTTAGGGAAAGAGTGGGAAGGAAATCGGCCGTGCCCTTTCAAAGGAACCATCCCGGCATTTGCCTGAAGCGATTTAGGGAAATCACACTAAGTTAAGTGAAAAGCTGTTAACATTTTTACTAACCTGCACTAAAAGACTTTCGGCGATGGAACCGCCAGAAGAAACTGAGGTTAAACTTAAATCAGAACCTATGTCTGTTGAGGGAACTGTTCAAATGTAAATATGCATGAAAATAGTAATGTTAAAGTGAAATATGAATATTGTCTCCTGACAGTAGTGTGAAAAGGGCCAATGATTCAATAAGAGAGACCCCTGTATTAAAGCAGAAATCAGAAATTGTTAAGTTATTGGATGATAGTTTCTCTGATGAATTAAAAATGAAACACTCATCAAAGATGGTAGAGTTTAAAAAGAAGAAGTTAGATATGACTGATCAATCAGGAGTTTCATTTAGTTTTGATGATTCTGGTGTTGGAGCTAGTTTTTCGTCACCTGATTGTGATAAAAAGCCAGCTAGTGAGCAACCCAAAGATACTGGGGCTATTGATTTAAATGTTATATTACAAGCAATAGCTACCAGTAATGCTGAATTATAGTCTGCAAAAGCTGAGGTCAAAAGAAGAAATGCAAAAATGTCAGCCAGTAATGCTAAAATGACAGCTGAATTAAAATCTGATACAATTGAGGTAAATAACAGGATTGTGGCCAGCCAAACTAATTTTAATAAACGATTGGAGGTAATGGACAATACCTTCAAGGCTGGTTGCAATAAGTTGAAAGAGGATCTGGACAGTTTGAATTATAAAATTGATTACAACCATGAGGAGATTAAGGAAAAGGTTGTTCAACAATTTTCTGAAATGTATAAAACAGTAAAATCCGAAGTTGCTGAGGTTCGCAGAGACTTCCAAATGGAAGATGCGAAGCTGGAGCACAAGTTAACAGAAAAGATCGATGCAGAATCTGAACTGTGCTCAGATAGGTTTAAAGATGTTAATATAAAAGTAAACATATGTCAAGCAGAAGTAGACGCAATCAAAACTGATATTACTCATATTGTGCAAAGAGTAGATAATGTTGAAATGAGAGTAGAAAATATCAGTACTAACATTGTTAACATTGAAAGTAAAGTAGCTTCAGTAACTTCTGGTAATGGTAGTATGCAACAAATTGTAGCTGCAAACGCCGCATTTATCAGGTGTCGGCAGTTCTTGCGGTTCGATGCAGATAAAAATATCCCCCCGCTAGATTTCTGGAACGATTTTGAAGATGTGATTCCATCAACTTGGTCTGAATGAGAGAAAATCTCATTCATTAGAAGCCATTTAGCAGGTGACGCCATGCGTTGGTCAGCTGATGTTATGTTGAAGTGTAAAACATTAGCGGAGTTTAAAACAGCTTTCATTAATGAGTATTGGTCTAGCAATAAGCAAAATGAAGTGTTGAGAGAATTTTGGAGTGGAAAACGCTTCAATGCAGGCAAGGAATCTATTAAAGAGTTTGCTAGGTCATGGATCTCACGTTTGTCACATTTGGACGAAAAGCTGAAACCTGAAATGATTATACTAGGTCTTGAAGCCAAACTGCCATGGTATTGGCAAACTAGAATTATATCTGCCCCTAGAGACAATCTGGATCGTTTCATTGAATATTTGGAACGTGTAGAACGTGTTGCTGCCAATGAGGAGCAAGCACGTAATAACAGAAATGCTAATAACACTAGTAGTAATTTTAAGAACGAGCAGAATGGCAATGTAAACATCAGAACAGTAGGTGTTCGCCATCCTAAGAGAGGTAGGAATTGTAGAAATAATTATCAGAACCAACAATGGCATCCAAATGATAGTAATTTTGTTCTGAACAAAATTATGCAGGGAAACAACAGTACGGAAAGCAATGCTGTGCCAGTTAACTATAATGGAAATAAAGGAAACAATAGTAGGCCGAGGCAGGAAAACTAGTTCTCGTCTATGAGGACACTGGCGCTCACCAGGCGGTTACTTTTCCTAAGCCAGTAGTTACGGTAATTGATAAGACAGATCAGAATACTCAGACTGAACATGTGGATGAGGGGTCGGTAGCATCTAAGGATACAGCAGAAATATTAGATCACTCACAGTATTTGACAGATACCGTGTTAGAGACGCTTTCTAAGTGGGAAGAGAAAGAGAAGGCGCAGCAGTGTAACGGTAGGGAAGAGCTACAAAATACTGAATTGTCAGGTGAAGAAGCAGAAGAAATTCGTGCTTATATTTACGATGAGGATGATGTGCTCTTATCTAAAGTGCCTGTGCAGGATGTTGATACTGTACTAATAGATTTAGGACAGGAGGTAAGTGAGAATGTAGAGGGTAGCCTGTTGGGGGTCGATGAACCCAGTAGCTGTGACCAGTTGTCACTTGAGAAGGAACCCAACGATAATAGTGAAAGTGGTTTAGCTGTAACTAGTGTTATGCCCGGTCTAGAGGCGCAGAATCGCTCAGACTACAGTAATTTGGGTCATGTTCAGCAAACTAAATGTAATGAAGTCGTGCGGTGTTTCGATTTAAAATTAAGAGACCGACTGGAAAAGGCAGCTGAAAATGTAGTAAGGAAACCCCTACACACTGTGACCTAAATGTAATGAAGACAGATGTCGATCACTTTTGTTGGAGACAAATCCAAAAGGAACTATTGGATGAGTTTGAGGAACCACCTGTACAAACTAGAATAAGCCACCCTATAATAATAGTGAATATGTTGGGTATCAATGTACGTTGTCTCTTAGACAGTGGAAGTGAGGTGAGTGCGATATCTCAGTCCTTCTTTGATGCGTTACCTGGTAAAGACAAGCTTACAGTAATGAGGGTATCAGGACTAAGAATAATTGGTGCTACTGGCAAGGTGTCAAAAACGGTAAAGCAAGAAGCTTTGCTGCCCTTTAACATTAATGGTAATTTAATTGATCATCCATGCTTAATTGTAAATAATCTCAGTATTAATTGGCATAGATTTCTTGTCAAAATATCAGAGTGTTGTTGACTTTGAAAGAAGCCAGTTAAAATTGGTCTTGCCGATAACCGGAGTAATTACGGTACCTTTTATTGATAAACATGTAGTAACTAATGATGAAACTTGGGAGCTGCCTATACGAGTTCTGAAAAGTAGGAGGTATTGGGACGAAGGTGTTAATCTTAGTAAATACCAAGGACCTTTCAGGATTATAGGAAAACCACATGCCAATGCATATAGGCTAGAGTACCCTAAGAGTAAAAAGCTATTAGGTCTCAGGAACGTGATCGACCTAAAGCAGTTTATCGGTAGTGAATGAATTGTGTAGGGAGGAGGTTGTTCTGTAACCTCTACACAGTGTGGCAGCTGTGCAGTCCCAGCTGTGTGAGATCTTCTTTCCTTTTCAGGTCTCACTCAATCTTCATCTTTTCTATCCACCTAAAATTTCGACCTCTTCTTTCCAACACATTAAATTTTCCGTTATGGTTATCAAGCCAATAATAAACTAATGAATTCTGTAGGGAGGAGGTTGTTCTGTAACCTCTACACAGTGTGGCAGCTGTGCAGTCCCAGCTGTATGAGATCTTCTTTCCCATTTCAGATTTCACTCTCTCGTCATCTTTCCTATCCACCAAAGTTTCGACTCCTTCTTTGCAATACAAAAATTTTCCGTCATGGCTATCAAGCCATGAGTTCTGTAACCATTCTATCCACCGATTAGTGAAAAGAAATACCTAATGTAACAAACCTAACAGTGACATAAACAACAGAGAAGTATGATGTAATTAAGATATAAAGGTATTTAGTAACAAGTATGTATAGAACCCTGATAATATTATAAGTACAAAGTTGTTGTTTTATTGGAAATGGTCCACCAACAGTAATTTAAAAAGATATACAAATTCGTGTACAAGCAGGATCTGAAGTGGCAGTGAATCCTATTGTATGCATTAGAGCTAACTAATTAATAGTAAAAGAGATTGCTTAGTGTTATGAAAAATATGCAGATAAGTTGTAAGAATGAACTCACCTTGTGTAGCAAGGAATGGCAGTGTAATAGAATTGAGTAGTGTTTGTGGTTGAGACGTGAAGGACACGTCCCTGAAGTATTTATAAGGTTGGAGCTGGCCGTTATTTGGTGTAGTGTGTGACAGGACACACCTACACGTATTGAGGTTATGAGTTGGAGGCGTGAATGCAACCATAGGTACCCTTACGTTAGATGAGACAGAGCAGCTCATGGTGGCCTATAGGTTTAAGGAATTTAGCATGACGCTCGTCCATAATTACTTAATGCACTTTAGTGGTAGGTCGAGAGAGACTACCTGTGGTTTCAGCGTCCGATCGAGTGGAAATGGATTGCCACGTGAGCAAACTGATCAGCTGCAATACACTATAGATATGAAATAAATGTGCTATCCTATGCGTTAAATGTTAATAGAGTGAGTGTTAAATAAGTACATACACTAGCAACATAACTGAGTAACATAATGGCAGACGTGAAACATTATTTGTAGCTCAGCATAAATACACTTCGATGAAGTGAATACATAATTGAAGATGTGGAACTGACACAGCAGCAGAGGACCAATAAGTGGATTTAGTAGTCAACTAAATGTAGTGTGTTGTGAACACTCAGAACTGTACTATTACCACAAGTTACTAACATGTACAAAGAAGCTGAGAAGACAACTGCTAATCAAATATACTCATACTATCTCTAAGAATAAGGTAATCAAAGATGAGTCGGCTAAGTAAATAAAATACAGATTTGTCAGGAATGTACCGAGCATTGGTTCAGTGTTCCGGCCCAGAAATAATAAACTGAAATTAAATGGGATTTATGATTGTATGCCTTGAGCATAAATTTTCTCTAGTACGTGACTAACGGCGTTTTGAGCCATTTGTTTACCGATTTTATGACAGTTAAGTAACCGTGAGAGTAAAATAGAAAAAGTTGTGTTAACTTTGTTCCAGCAACATATTGAAAGATAAAATGTACATATCCCCATTTCATTGTGAGCCACAATTAGATATTAAGTGAACAGAGTCTGAGGCACTCTTTTTGTTTGTTCTACAGGACAAACCAGATAATGGCAGCCTGGTAGCTGCGTGAAAGTGTGGAGTGACTTGGACACAACTCACAGTGACCCCTCCCCTTTCCGCATGTAATTTAGAGTGAACGTGAAGGACGCACACCATAGCAACTTCCCCTCCTCTACCCTTGTGAATGGAAGTGTGGAACGCCAGCCAAAGCGGCTACAACCATGTGTATAAAAATGAAATTGTCATCATTTGTGAAATTTTCTTTCAGGTTTAGAAAAGACTGCTAAGATATAATTATCTGTTTATGTATCATGAATAACTATGTTATTTTCTTTGAATTTGTGTATGTAAAAATGTATTTAATGGATTTAAGATTTTCATAATTTTACATATTTTATGTGATTGTCTGTCTAAGGCAATATGTATGCCAAAATGTATCATTGATTTTGCTTAAATTTTAAGTGATAATGTTGTTTATTAAGCAGTGAACATTCCAGAGATTTAAATAATTGAAGTAGGTAATAAGCTTCCTTTTAATATTTCTGTATGTTTACATTTCAATTTTAATTTTTCATAGGGAGTTAAGCTGTACTCTTGCTTCCCTTTTTGTAATTAATTTTTTTCCCATTTACATTATAAAAATTAAGTAGAGGGTGATGTAGGGAAGCAGCCTACTCACGCCTTATAAAATTCATATCAGTCTTTCCATTGTGTGCAAGCCTAATCCGTTGTAACTAGCTCTGACGTCCTAAATGTTGCGCAATACTTTAAAAATCAAGTAAATAACCTGAAACGTTTCTAGCATGTCGGGAGTAATACTAAATCAATATGTGTTGAATATCAGTTCAATAACTTAAACCATTTTCGAAATTTGAATGTTTTTCTGTAAAGATCATTGGCGCAACAGAGAAGAGCTAGATACTTAGAAATTTATATTTAGATTCCTTTTTCATAATAATTTAGTAGAAACAGTATTCTGGATCTCACAAATTAAAATTTTAGTTGAAATTCATGATTTTCTGGTTTTTGTCTTAAAAATTAAGGAAGCAAGATAGATTAAGCACTTGAATAAATAAGGCTAGGATGTTTAAATTTAAGTAGAAGGGAGATCCGCTATAATCATAAGGATGTGAGAAGTTTCAACAGAACAACTATAAAACTATAGCTATAGCGTATCTCCAAATGGCAAGTTCAGAGCTCGTCTACTGCGTGTAGTGTAATTAAATTAATTCTCTCGCCCAAAATATCTGACTTAGCCACGTCAGACTTTTATTATGATTACTTACCTATGTGCTGATTGCACGTTTAAATTGAGAGTTTCATCGGCCATCAGCGAAGGAAGCAATGATTTATTCAATAACTTAAAGTGGTGCATTACTAGCCCAGCAGCTAGTCGGGAGAGCGGATTTGATCAGGCGTTCCCTTAGCCGTGCGCACCGCGGCTTTATATGTAAGAACGCTGCACGAGAGAGTAAGGCCCCAGTTCTCTCCAGACGCTGAATAGCACACCATCTGTGTCGGGAGTCGCGTCGCGTCGGTATCATTGCTATGAACAGCCTCGGATGCCGTAATAAGTTACTCAGGATACGTTTAACCATGAAATCGTTTTTGAGTGAAGAGTTAATTCTGGGATGACTTTAATTAACTATCTTCAGTTTGCGTGTGTCGTATTTTCACGTGCCGCCGCGGGACAGACATTCTACCATTATTTAGCGTGGCGTTTGATGAACATTATCATCAAATGATGGCGAGCATTCACTTAAACATTTAATTTGAACAGTTATAGTGGCATCTGCGTATTAGACTCTGAACTGCTCTGGTAGTTGGATTGTGTGGATTCCTTTTGGTCTGTGACTTTCAGAATATAGTGAACATTTTAGAGAAAATGGTTTTTGGTTATGAATCCCAGACAATCTCCAAATTCCTCAGAGCTATAAGCTGTAGCTATAAATGTATTTCTCAGATGAAGTGAGCACAAGGAATTCTAATTACAGGCTTCGCATTTTGCTAATCACTTTCTGGTTGCCAATATTGTAGTTAGAGAGCCAGTGTTGAGAACGGCAAACAGCATTAAATAAATAAATACAAAACAGTTTATTCAGTAATTCCACCCGCTGCCCCACATATGGTGCATCAGCCGGGAAATGCATCTTTTTTACATTACATACATTCTACAATATAAACAAATATTCCACCCGCCGCCCCACAACACTATAGACACATTTTTTCATAACACACACACACACACACACACACACACATACACACACACACACTACTTTTCTAACAATGGCATCTGCATGTAAGTCACAAAACAAAGGGTATCCGATGGGTCAGTCGTTCGGTTTCGCCACGTATCGGATTTGTCTGGAACACTTCACGACAACTTCCGTGTTTTTTTTTCTTTTCTGTTCTTTTCTTTTCTTTTCATTTCTGAAAACGCCGGTGACCTAGCAGTTGTAGTGTCAAAGTTGCGTGGTGAAGCTAAACGTCGCAGAAATACCCGATTGTAACAGTCTGTGATGATATGAAATTGAACGATCACATAGCTTCAGACATATGTAATTCAGCTGGCAGACTGCGGTTAGCTAGTGTTATACTAGGGAAATATAATCACTTAGAAAGAAGACTGCAAACAAAATACTCGTGTGAACCCCCTAGAATACTGCTCAACTGCGTGAAACATAACACTGTTGGTAGCGCCGAGCTTCGATTACGTCAGCATTTCTCCTCACACGTCACCGCCCAAAGCAAAGACCAGTCTTTTCACTGTTTTTGAAGAATGTCGATGTGAAGAAGTAAGACACTAGTTGTGTTTAAATAGTTGTTTAATGCAACTGGTATGCTGTTTCTTCACATCAGAAATCTGTTTATTCCATTCACACCGCCACCCCTCAGGTGAACCGGTGTTGTTTTTTTGTGCCACGAACACTTGCTTCGCACAATCAAACAGAAAGACTGGACGTGATGAAAGCTCAAAATCTAGTAAGATTCCTTCACACAGCCAAAGTAAAGTTATGTTCTACTACAATTTGAAAAGAACGACTTCAAATATTTTCCTAAAATTGTCAGAAAAATATAATATAAAAAAATATCGGCATTCTCTATTGCCATTAGATATCGACTTATCGGAGAGGAAACATGATATATATCGAGATTTTCTGGAAAAAATATCGCTACATCGATATTTCAACAACGGCTCTGTAACCTACACCGTCTTGAACCTCCTAACTGTAATCAAGTTTTTTTCACCACAACCCCATCACACATACATTCCTCATTTACGATTTCAGATGCCTCAGGACGTGCCCCACCAACTGTTACTGTCCTTCAGCCGAGAGATGCTACAGATTTCTTTGCTCTCCAGCGCACCTCAGTATATCTCACATAACTTATTCGATACACCTATCTAATCTACATTCGTCTCCTATAGAACCACATTTCAAAACCTTCCATTGTATTTTAGTCTGAACTCCTTATCGTCCACGTTCTTCTTCCGTACAAGGCTATACTGCATGTAAATACATTCAGAAGAGACTTCCCAGCACTTAGATTCGGTGTTAACAAATTGCCGGCCGGAGTGGCCGTGCGGTTCTAGGCACCTCAGTCTGGAACCGCGCGACCGCTACGGTCGCAGGTTCGAATCCTGCCTCGGGCATGGATGTGTGTGATGTCCTTAGGTTAGTTAGGTTTAAGTAGTTCTAAGTTCTAGGGGACTGATGACCTCAGAAGTTAAGTCGCATAGTGCTCAGAGCCATTTGAACCATTTTGTTAACAAATTCCTCTTTATCACAAATGCTTTCCTTTCAGTCTGACTTCTCTACCTCGCCTTTCACCAGTCAATTGCTGCCCGGACACCAAAATTCATCGACTAGTTTTAGTGTCTGATTTCCTAATCTAATTTCCTCAGCATCACCTGAATTATTTCGATTACATACCGTTAATCTTGTTTTAATTACCCTGGTGTTCGTCTTACAACCCATTTTTTAGGATGCTATCCATTCCGCTCAACTGCTCTTCCAATTCGTTTGCAGTCTTTGACAGAATTATAAACCGCAAAGTTTTTAGATTAAGGCTTATCCGTTTCGTATATTCCAGAGACCATGACTGTATTATTCTTCTTTCGGTGCCTATCCGGTTCGGACGTTGGCGACCATGAGCGCTGTTCTTCTCTTGTTGATAGTAACACGGAATAGTTCCGTTGAAGACATACTGAACCAGCACCTAAGGTAGTCAAACCAAGATAGTCCTCTTCTTCTACGACCTCTTTTGCTGTTGACTTTCCTTTCAAGTTTTTCTTGTAGCAAATCATATTCATTTGTGTTACGCATGATATGTCCTAGATACTGCAACTTTCGGCACTTCACTATATTGATTAACTTTGGTGTTGTGTTCATTCTTCTCAAAACTTGTACGTTTGTCACTCTCCGGGTTCAAGTTATCCTCAGGATCGGCCTATCAATCCACACTTCAAAGGTCTACACTGACTGTAATTATAGAAAACTGCGACCAGTCATTTTTTGAAATATTTCTTTATTCCCATAAACTAGTTTTAGAGCTTTCTCGGGTTCATCTACAGATGGGACACGTACAGCTTACGTCTTTATTGCCACGTAGCAGATCCCATAAGCAATTAAAATTTAATTTGTCTAGCATCACGGTATGGAAATAAAGACTTTAGTTTATGTGACCCAACTCAAGGTGACCCCGAAAAAGTTCTAAATTTAGTTTATACGATTGAACAAATATTTCAGAAAGTGAGTGGTCGCAGTTCACCGTAAATATACGGAAACTTCTTATTGTCTCTTCTCCCTGGACTGTAATTCTCTTCCCACGTTGTCCTTGGGTTCTTTACAGTTTGCTCATTGTACAGGCTCAGTAGAGTGTTCTTTCACATAGAAATCTCGTGTAATTCTCGCTACTAGCAGGAGGATGTTGACGATTTAACCAACCTCTTTACTTTATCAAGCTGAATTTTACGATTTCTAAAAATTAATTTTAGCTAGAAAGCAACACACATTTCTCCTATGATTGTTTCCATTATCTCTTATCAAACCTTGATACCAAATAAGCGGAAATTGTTACAAATGCCCATGAACTGTTTACTGACGTTAATGAAAGTCAATTAATTTTACTGAACGTCTGCTCACCATTCATTCGATTGTGGTCTTGTTGTTGGTACAGTTTTAGTCCAATATGTATAAAATTCATGCCTGCCACTTTGTTTCCATGTGTTTCTACTCTTTATGTAAGTCATTTAAATGAAACACTGAAGCCTTTAGCCCCAAATTTCAATATTTTGTTAACACTTTCTATAAAAAGGGTTTGTTTATAAATATCTTTTCTGCTAACAGTCACGATTTTATTTTATTTTTATTTTACACAACATCTTTCAGAAAATGTTTCCCATTGCCACATGTGGTTTTCTCTGTGTATTGTTCCATTTTTTTCGTAAGGGTTTTGATATGTGAGGTCTCGTGTTGGTTACTTGACTTTACTGCAATGTATAAAAAACGTCTAATTTGTTAAATTACCGTAAAGGCGTAAGAACAACGCTGAACCTCACACATTAAAAAGATAACGAAAAAAATGGAACAGAAAAACGTATATCACAACGGGAACCATTTCCCAAAACGTGTTGTGTAAAACACAAATAAAATAAAATCGTGACGTAGCAGCAACGATATTTATGAACAAACACATTTTTTTTCCCAGTCGCAGGCAGTCAAAGACCATTTGTAATGGATCAAATCAGATTTCGTATAAATACAGTTCTGTTTACAGCATAACCGACGGTAATAAGGTCAAGCTCAGTATGTGGCACCACAAAAATGGTTCAAATGGCTCTGAGCACTATGGAACTCAACTTCTGAGGTCATCAGTCCCCTAGAACTTAGAACTACTTAAACCTAAGTAACCTAAAGACATCACACACATCCGTGCCCGAGGCAGGATTCGAACCTGCGACCATAGCGGTCGCATGGTTCTAGACTGTAGCGCCTAGAACCGCTCGGCCACAACGGCCGGCATGTGCACCACAACATGTTTTCTATGCGCTACTGCTTTTTCGCATCAAGAGGCTGACTTCAAAGAGAATACATCAAAGACAGTAATCATAACGTTAACCAAAGTAATTCATTAAAACTGTTCATTCGTTGTGTTATTACTGGAACATACCAACACAAAATCACACATTTGCTATACATGGATGATCTAAAACTACTGGCAGCAACAAATCAACAACTCAACCAATTACTAAAGATAACAGAAGTATTCAGCGATGATATAAATATGGCTTTTGGAACAGGCAAATGTAAGAAAAATAGCATAGTCAAGGGAAAACACACTAAACAAGAAGATTACATATTGGATAACCACAGCGACTGCATAGAAGCGATGGAAAAAACAGATGCCTATAAATATATAGGATACAGACAGAAAATAGGAATAGATAATACAAATATTAAAGAAGAACTAAAAGAAAAATATAGACAAAGACTAACAAAAATACTGAAAACAGAATTGACAGCAAGAAACAAGACAAAAGCTATAAATACTTACGCTATACCAATATTGACCTACTCATTTGGAGTAGTGAAATGGATTAACACAGAACTAGAAGCACTCAATACACTTACACGATCACAATGCCACAAATATAGAATACATGACACACATTCAGCAACGGAAAGATTCACATTAAGCAGAAAGGAAGGAGGAATGGGATTTATCGACATAAAAAACCTACATTATGGACAGGTAGACAATTTAAGAAAATTCTTTCTAGAACGAGCAGAAACTAGCAAAATACACAAGGCAATCACTCATATAAATACATCGGCTACACCATTGCAATTTCATAACCACTTCTACAACTCTTTAGATCACGTAACATCAACAGATACGAAGAAAGTAAATTGGAAAAAGAAAACACTAAATGGCAAACACCCGTATCATCTAACACAGCCACACATCGATCAAGACGCATCCAACACATGGCTAACAAAAGGCAATATATACAGTGAGACGGAAGGATTCATGATTGCAATACAGGATCAAACAATAAACACCAGATATTACAGCAAGCATATTATTAAAGATCCCAATACCACAACAGATAAATGCAGACTTTGCAAACAACAAGTAGAAACAGTAGATCACATCACAAGCGGATGTACAATACTAGCAAATACAGAATACACCAGAAGACATGACAATGTAGCAAAAATAATACATCAACAAATTGCCATACAACATAAACTAATAAAACAACACGTTCCCACATACAAGAATGCGCCACAAAATGTACTGGAGAATGATGAATACAAATTATACTGGAACAGAACCATTATAACAGATAAAACAACACCACATAACAAACCTGACATCAAACTCACTAATAAAATGAAGAAATTAACACAACTGATCGAAATATCGATACCCAATACAACAAATATACAGAAGAAAACAGGAGAAAAAATTGAAAAATACGTCCAACTGGCTGAGGAAGTCAAGGACATGTGGCATCAGGATAAAGTTGACATTATACCAATTATACTATCAACTACAGGAGTCAAAAAAAAAAAAAGGTTCAAATGGCTCTGAGCACTATGGGACTCAACTGCTGAGGTTATTAGTCCCCTAGAACTTAGAACTAGTTAAACCTAACTAACCTAAGGACATCACAAACATCCATGCCCGAGGCAGGATTCGAACCTGCGACCGTAGCGGTCTTGCGGTTCCAGACTGCAGCGCCTTTAACCGCACGGCCACTTCGGCCGGCAACTACAGGAGCCATACCACACAATATCCACCAGTACATCAACGCAATACAGCTACATCCAAACGTATATATACAACTACAGAAGTCTGTAATTATTGATACATGTTCAATTACCCGAAAGTTCCTAAATGCAATGTAACATATACCGTACAGTTAAAAGGAAGTCACGCTTGTCAAGGTCCGCGTCACTCTCCGTTTTTAACCAGACCTAACGTCTGAGAAAGGAAAGAAATAATAATAATAATTGAAAGTGCCACTTTCACACGAAAATTCCCAAATAAACTAATTAAAAATGTGACAATCTATGGAATATTCTGGAAACAACACCAGTTACAAATGTACTTCACTTCGATACATCCGTATATATGCTTTCAATGTCATATATGTTATAGACGTAGTGGTAAAAACACTGTATGCTCAGCCTTATTGGCTCGAGGTGCCTACTAAACAAACATATCGTGTTCTGCAGTGGAGAATGAGAGTGCATCGTTGACGAGTTTCATTACGGACTTTTTCTGCTTTTTTGTTTTGTTTTGATTCTGATGAGGGGAACAGAGGCGAGACAGTAACAACGTTGCGGTACATTCGATTCAGCGGTGCCGAAATACCGGAAATGTCGAAAGACTAAATAAGATTGGAAGCGGCGGCGAGAGAAAGTCTGCAATTACGCACCGAGCGTCAAGCCGCACAGAAACTGAAGTACCGTTCAGTGGGCTACGATAATCGGGCCCATTACAGCGCTGCAGTCTGGCTACGGTGTTTCGCCAACAGCCGCTCGGCGACGAAGCGACGAGGTTTCGCGCGCCAGCCGGGCTGGGCCGCGTAGCTGGCTGTGGCAGAGCGGCCGAGGGTAGGGAAAGAGATAAGACGCCAGATGCCGGCCTGCCGGCTGGCTGGCTGGCTAGGCAAACGTTTACGTAAGGCGGCCCCGTGTTTACAGCCGCTAATCGCCGGCACTCTCTGCGCCGCTTAACTGCTTTGCTCCGCGCCCGAGCGTGCGCTCTGTCCGTTTGGGCCGGAACAACAGAAGGCGTTAGCGTACACCAAAGATGCTGTAGCTGCTCTTCTCACGGTCTGTCAGAATGGAGGGCAAAGAACGCTGATTCGTGTACCCTCGCCTGTGCCCAGAGGTACGTCGCTTAAACGAGAGGGACTTTTCCTGTGATGCCTAGCGTTGTTCCACACGGCTGTGTACTGGATCCAATGAAATTCGTGTCAAGCACCAACAGTCCTATTTGCTCTCCAAGTAATTTCCAAAAAATTCTAAAATCATTAGGGGAAAGGTGTGTAGAATGTATGAGATGGCGATATACCATCAGGCTCTCGGGAAAACGTCATACATACAATTCTGAAGATAACAAGAGCCAGCAAGTGCGACAGTTATAGTACAGCCGGCTTAACAGCTCATGCATCCAAGTTGCTGTGCAGAATAACGTACAGAAGAATGGAAGAGAAAATTGAGGATCTGTTAGATGACGGTCAGTTTGGCTTTAGAAAAGGTAAAAGCACCAGAGAGGTAGTTTTGACGTAGATAACGGAAACAAGAGCGAAGAAAAATCGAGACACGTTTATTGAATCTGTCGACCTGGAAAAAAAGGTCGACATCGTGAAATCGTACAATATGTTCAAAACTCCTGGAAATATAGGGGTAAGCTACAGGGAAAGACGATTAATACACAACATCTACAAAACCAAGAGGAAATAATAAGAGTAGAAAACCAAGAACGAAGTGCTGGAATTGAAAAGTGTGTAAGGCAGGAATGTAGTCTTTCGCCCTTACTTTGCATTGTATACCTAAAGAGCTATGAACACTTGTTCAGTAGAGGAGATGTGTTTCACATTAGCGAAGATGAATGAATGGTCATAGCTCTTTAGGTATGCAATTTAGAGCCCACGTTTGTTGGACATTTTTTCTCGTTTTTGTCCACACTACCACCACTCCTCGCAACATAAGAACCGGTACATGTATTCAACTGTCAGAGGTATCAGAACGGTTTTCGTTTATAACTTTCGACTCGTTCGTTTCCGGTACAGGGATCCTTACTTCAAATTAATACATTCATCGTTCTCCAGAATCCTAGAAAGTCTGTAACATCATCACGGAATCACCCCGTGTATACGTACATTTACAGACGCCCGCGCCCATAACTTTGACGCTATGTAGTCTCGTTGGGTGACGTTTCCGGAAATGGGTTCCCATTCAAAATACGATGAACTCACTCCTCTCTACAAGTCTGTAACGGGAATTTCCGACCACCCTGTATATAGGTGTTTCAGAGATATTCTCAATTTTACCAATGACAGGTCTGGCCTACATGGCTAGATACCCTTTTCCGACAAGGAGTGATACAATGTCTTCTGACATATAAATGAGATAAAGAATCATGGGATTCATACACTATTTTTCATAGTGGCCCAGTTTCTTGCTTTTGTGATTCATGCTTGTTTGATTTATTCCAGTTTTTGTACTTGAAAACGGCCTATGGTCGAAATCTAGATCGTATAACAACAAAATTTAAAAAAAAAATTGTTACAGTCAAATGGCGGCATCATCAATCAAAATATAAAAATTATTCCCTGATTTCGTCTAGGTTCCATCACATCTTTCAATTTATGAGTCAAATCGTCAAGTCTTTTTTGAACAAACGGACGAAATAAAAATGGTTCAAATGGCTCTGAGCACTATGGGACTAACTTCTGAGGTCATCAGTCCCCTAGAACCTAGAACTACTTAAATCTAACTAACCTAAGGACACCACACACATCCGTGCCCGAGGCAGGATTCGAACCTGCGACGCTAACGGTCGCGCGGTTCCAGACTGTAGCGCCTAGAACCGCTCGGCCTCCTCGGCCGGCTGGACGAAATATCTCAGATGGTTCTTGCATACGTAAGAAAAAGAAAGGGAATATTTTTTCTGTTATTTTTCCAGTTATACTATCGCCTGCTGTGAGAGAATGAGTAATCTTGTTCAAACTGGTTTTAGTTCCTTGTTCCGAAAAAGATCTAGCGTACATCAACTGGTACTGAAAGCCAGTTTCGTCGCTACTGATTACATAATCGAGGTCAAAATTAGTACTGAGTACTTTTGTCTGTATCTGGAATCCTTCTGCACCTGCTAGTACTTCAATCATCGTTGACAAGTCTTTCGAGCTCTCCAATATCTGGATTTTTAACTGATAATCACAGCACAATACACATTTGAAGGAAATGTGCTGTAATGATTCATTTATTAATGATATTACTACGGCGAAAATGACCTATTTTTGCATAATTTTGCGTGACATGTTCTATTTCATTATTTTCTATACAATTGAACTGAAAAAAAGTACGCAGACAGGGTTTGATCCCGAACCGCGAGCGTGCTAGCTTTGAACCTTAGTATCTGTACTACGGTCGATAGGTCGAAACGTCACTAACGTTACGAATGTAGGGGATGCGCATAAAACTTCGTCGTCGATTTTCTCGAAAACTAGACGCTGTCGCATGAAACTCCGCTAGCCGGGTACGCAGAACAGGTCCTTCAGCAAAATACCTAAGACTCATCAAAAGCCGTGATTAACAGGTCTGATGGTCCCCCCTCGTGAGACTGTGGAAACAGTGCTGTCGCGACATTTTAACAGATTGAGGAAGTGTGACGTCCCAGGAGAGATTCTGGCAAGGTGCGTCGACGCGCAGGCCACACGGTGAGGAGAAAGTGCTGAAAGATGGAGGAGGCGGCGACACACAGAGAGAGAGAGACGACGAGACTTGTCTGGTGGATCAGTATGCGAGACGCGCCGCCCGCCGTGGTAATGGATCAGGGGGTCGCATCCGCCTCGCTGGCCGGCTAGGCGGTTGGAGCGTGGAGCACGGGCCTTTCACCTCACCACGGGCGCGTCGCTGCGGCAGCGACAGCAGGTGCCATTGTTGCGGCACTCCGCACCGACAGAGATCAGAAACGCAGCGAGTGCGAAGCCAGTGTTGAGGGTTGCATACTTTAGAAGTCAAGGCGCCACTGTTACGTCAGGACTATATCGGGCGTAGCCTACGGTAACTAGAGGGCCCAGCCCACGTCCGAGTGACGTCAGCATTGTAGTGTAACTGCCGGCCGACACAAATGCATGAAGCCTGAGGCTTGAATTATACTGTCGTCGAACTTATTTGAATCAACTACTTCACTGAAGGTATTATACGACCGTACAATTTTTCGTCATAGTTGCTTCCGAATGGATGCGGAAAAGTTAATTGCCTGCACAGCCTACGTTGGCGGCGAGCGCATTGTTTGAAAAGGACGATAGATGGAGACGATTTTGGGTAAAATCGCGGGTAGTGGGAAGAGAAACTCGACGTGTTCATCAGAATTTGCTTCGTGAACTGCAGTACGAGGACATAATGGACAACGAAAATTATTTGAGAATGGACGAACAAAAATTTCAGTTTGTCCTCATATTTCCATAAACGTCACTCATTTACGAAACGCCATTTCCTAATTTCATTCATTATAATCTAAGTGTTTGGAAAGCCTGCCCTTGTGTCATTCACGATTTAAATAATGAAATACTGCAATAGTTGCGTATATTTTTCTGCTTAATATGACGCGTTTCGAGAATTTATACTCATTATCAAGAGGAAGTATTTACGTAGACATTTTAAGTGGTGTTTGGGTATTGTGTTGTTCTGGCTGTCTTGCCAGTAGTTGTGTCTTTATGCAATCAAATAGATTTCTTTTGTCCAGTCTTCCGAAACATCACATAAAATACCTATGTAAATATTTGTTCTTGATCATGAAAATATATTCTCGCGAAGTGTAGTGCGAATCGTTAAAAAATCCGTAATTGGCGCAGTACTTCAGTATTTACATCATGAATTTTGTTTTTGCTAAAGAACCTCTCATGGCTAGATTGCGGATTTTAGCAACAAGCGAAAGCCATTCTATCTCGTAATACAGTATTCTAAACTCACAGTGTACCACTTTACGTATTATGCCAAAAACTTGTGAGCCAATACATTAATCACCTAAGGAGGAATTTATGAACGTCGTGTAGGTTATTTAAAGTGCAAATAAATACATTTATTTCGCTGATGTACACTCTGATAACACTTAGCGTTCCACATTTCCATCTCCTTCCACATCCTTTCTTTTCATATGCAAGCTTCACTAAATTCACAGAGCAGCCACTTCGAATGCAACTGATTGCTGCAGCTATTTCTTTATTAGAGGCCGACCGCTTATTGCGGTTTTTATAGTCAATATGCTTTGTGTTATAAAGAATTTCGTATTCTTGACACTTTGCAACAAATATACTTAGTCATTTTATAGCTCAAATGCACTAAACCAAGCGAAGTGACATGTGTACAACGGTAAACTCCGTCAAAGTCAAGCCCTCGCTCTACCTTTTATCAAAGATCTTTGTTGAAAGCTTCTTCCCTGCACTGTCAAAGGTTTGAGCAAAGGTCTTCGACAAGTATTTATGCTTGGCCATGGACACTACATTGCAGACGTCACACAGGCCTGTAATTCATCAGAGGACACGTTAACTGCCTACGTCACAGCACGTGATACTACAGGCCTTGCGAATTTCAGCTACCGTCTCCAGTGGTGAGTGAGTTACTATTTCAGTCGAGTTAAACAACTGTTAACTGTGCATTAAACTATAAGAACGCTCTAGATAATACATGACAAACTTAAGACTTTAGTGAGCACTTTTTCATTGACTTTTTTTTCGTTCAACGTCAGTCCTCTAAACAAGTTTTCACTACTGACCTTCGATGCTCCTTGAATCAATTTCTCATCCACTTCTTATTTCTGCTTGCAAGAAAGTAGTGCAGATACCACACCAGCAGCGTCTTCATCATCCAGCATCCCGAAACACACGGTATTGCTTTGACACTGCACAACATTATAGACACTATTATTGACAGTTTTATTGAGCAGCCCAGGTATAACATCAAAAATACTGCACAATATTGCTGTACTATATTCTTGCCGGTCCAGGGGCCGCTTAAGAAGCCGAAAGCCTGTCTGTTACCAAATAAAACTTTTCGGAAACATTAGGAAGTGCCTCGTATTTAATTTTAATCTTGTATTTATTTGTTTTCGTGCCCGTCTGGTCATTATTTTCAACTGCCCTAAATACAGTCGGCGTAGAAACACTGCTGGTACCGTATTTTACGGCCTATAAGACGCATTTTTTTCTTCGAAAAATTGCCTCCAACATTCAGGTGCATCTTATACTCGAAATTAATATAAAAATGTCGTGTGTTTGATTTAAAACTCCAGCCTTCTTAAAACTGGTCATATAACCAATTCCGCAGGAAACCTGTCTCTATCTGGCAACATTGGATTCAAGTGGCGGTAGTAGTGCACCGATGCGACGAACCTGAGTTGCTGGGGTTCAAAAGCTCGCTAGTCCGCCCCGCCATCACAAGCGCAGAACACTGTTCAAATGTGTGCGAAATCCTAAGGGACCAAACTGCTGAGGTAATCGGTCCCTAGACTTACACACCACTTAAACTAACTCATGCTAAGAACAACAACAACACACCCGGGAGGACGAGAATCTCCGGCGGGGGGGGGGGGGGGGGGGGGGGGGGCGCAGTCCGTGACATGGCGCCTCAAACCGTGGGGCCAATCCGTGCTAGTCAGAACACTGTCTAGCCTGTGGTGCGTCATTGCAGTCTACGGTGCGAGTGAACTTGAAGTGAAAGTGATTCCTGTTATCGGATACAGTACAATATTTTTGCTGTAGCTAGTTTCGTAATGGAAAAAAATGTAAGGTGTTCATATGATGCGGGCCATAAACAGTAGTAGCATATGCAGAAGAACACGGAAACAGAGCAACTGAGCCGCATTTAGGCCCTCCACCAACACCAAAAACCATTGGCGATTGGCGGGCTAGTATAGATCATCTGAAAAAAAAAATTGTAGGCTGACTATGCAGAAAAATTCGGAGTAGGTATTAAAATCCATGGAGAAGAAATAAAAACTTCGAGGTTCGAAGATGACATTGTAATTCTGTCAGAGACAGCAAAAGACTTAGAAGAGCAGTTGAACGGAATGAATAGTGTCTTGAAAGGAGGATATAAGATGAACATCAACAAAAGCAAAACGAATGAAGTCGGGTCATGCTGAGGGAATTAGAGTAGGAAATGAGACACTTAAAGTAGTAAAGGAGTTTTGCTATTTGGGGAGTAAAATAACTGATGATGGTCGAAGTAGAGAGGATATAAAATGTAGAATGGCAATGGCAAGGAAAGTGTTTCTGAAGAAGAAAAATTTGTTAACATCGAGTATAGATTTAAATGTCAGGAAGTCGTTTCTGAAAGTATTTGTATGGAGTGTGGCCACGTATGGAAGTGAAACGTAGACGATAAATAGTTTGGACAAGAAGAGAATAGAAGCTTTCGAAATGTGGTGCTACAGAATATTGCCGAAGATTAGATGGGTAGATCGCATAACTCATGGGGAGGTACTGAATAGGACTGGGGAGAAGACAAGTTTGTGGCACAACTTGACTAGAAGAAGGGATCGGTTGGTAGGACATGTTCTGAGGCAACAGAGGATCACCAATTTACTACTGGAGGGCAGCGTGGAGGGTAAAAATCGTAGAGGGAGACCAAGAGATGAATACACTAAGCAGATTCAGAAGGATGTACGTTGCAGTAGTTACTGGGAGATGAAAAAGCTTGCACAGGATAGAGTAGCATGGAGAGCTGCATCAAACCAGTCTCAGGACTGTAGACCATACAACAACAATAACTATGCAGATAGACGACGGAATGCTAAATTCCTGAAACTAGAAGACGACATACTGAAACTGATTCATGGACACTGTCAAAACGACATTGGTATTAATACAAAAATGATGCGAATACACGGTCGTAAGCTAGCGCTACAGTGGAACTGAACAGGGTGGAGTTGGTTGGCGCTATAGGTTTGTGAAGCGTCATCGACTTAGCATGCGAACCAAAACCGAAATATCTCAGAAAATGCCACGAGAGTATGAAGAGAAAATATTATCTTTCCATAGCTTTTATTATTCAACGTCGTAAGAAAACCAATGTGGTTCAAATGGTTCAATTGCTCTGAGCAGTATGGGACTTAACATCTGAGGTTATCAGTCCCCTAGAACTTTGAAGTAGTTAAACCTAACTAACGTAAAGACATCACACACATCCATGCCCGAGGCAAGATTCGAACCTGGGACCGTAGCGGTCGCGCGGTTCCAGACTGAAGCGCCTAGAACCGTTCGGCCACTTCGGCCGGCTAAACCAATGTGGAACTAAACCAAATAGCGAATATGGAAGAAACTCCTCTGACATTTGATGTGCCGAGTAACAAAACAGTTGCCATGAAGAGAGCTGAACTGTAATTACATACACAAGTGGACATGAAAAAAATGCACTTCACTTTTGTCCTTTCATGTTGTGCTGACGGTACAATGATCATTTTCAAGCGAAAACGATGCGAATACCTTCTGCAATAACGCCTGGTTTTCCTGTTCACGACCAGGATGAGGGGTGGACGGACGAAGCTGGTGTCAAATTATGGATTAACAGAGTGTGGGAGAGAAGAAGAGGTGATTTACTGAAGAAGAGTTCCCTTCTGGTGCTAAACAATTTTATTAGTCATTTAAAAAATCTGTGAAAGAGAACGGAGACAGGGAGACACAGAGTTTTCTGTTATTCCGGGAGAACTTAATTCACAATTGCAACCACTTGTTGTCTCGATCAGTAAACCATTAAAGTGTATGTGACAAAGGACAGTGTTGGAAACCCAATATGAATTCACGGCGAAGGGAGCTTTGAAACGACTTACAATCAAATCAAGTGTGTCAGTGGATAAAACAGTCCTCGTCTAGAGTTGGAGAAAACATTATTGTTAAATCTTTCAGCAGGTACGCCATAAGTAACGCTCTCGACGGCAGTGAAGACCATCGTTTATATGAAGAGGAGAACTGTGAAGAAGAAGAAGAAGAAGAAGAAGAAGAAGAAGAAGAAGAAGAAGAAGAAGAAGGAGGAGGAGGAGGAGGAGGAGGAGGAGAAGAACAAAGTTCAAATGACCATTTTCAGGGATTCTAAAGATCAGTTAGGTTTTATAAACGAAGAATTTTTTTAGCCTGACTTTAGAATTAAACAATAAAAATGGTAAAAATGTTATTTAAAAAAATTGCTTAAAAATTAAAATGCGTCTATTAGTCCATAACGTCTTGTCGTCCGTAAAATACGGTACACGACGCTATTGTTACTAGCACATATATCATCGAAATTATGGGAGAAAAGGTAATGGCCGATACTCATGATTGGAAAGCATTGCAATCATGGACGGTGCGTCCATGCTTCGAGCTCAGTTATAATAGGACCTCGCGGTTCTGTATTCGGTAATTACTTTAGCAATGTGTGACCGAAGCTCATCTTCAGGCCTATGTACTGCTGAAACCCGTATCACCGCAAAAGAGATATTTCGCAATGGTAACAGTAAGGATGGGTTTTGTTTGTTTTGTTTTAGGGTGCAAAAACTACTGTTCATAAGCCCCCGTGTCAGAGCCATAAAACACTAATACGAGAAAGGAGTTAAAAGTGACTACACGTTAAGCCCTATCAATGGAAGGAAGGAGAGCTAAGAACAAGGACTTCCTCTGGGAGAGAAGTCTACAAAATACGCCATAGAGACAACGGAGATCTTGAACTAAAGATTGATTGTCCTTCGCCATAGCTGCGACGGATAAAAAGTAAAATGATGCGGTCGACAGCCCACGTATCGTTCTCCAAAACGGCCGATAACTCAGATGGCAAACATAAATTAGAACGTAAGTGGTTAAAAAAACAGAGCATTGAGTCAGAAAATGGCGAACTGTCGAAGGCTGATGACAATGCGCACGAAGTGGTGGGGGATCAACTCTTAACAAATGGCGATGGCTAAAACGACAGTGCCCAATGCCCAACCGAGCTAAAACGATCTTTTTGCGGCGAGAGGACCAAGAGAAACTTGGCCAAGCTGGGAGAGGTGTAATTCCTTGGACCTTATTCCCATTGAGGGAAGACCAGTGGTGACGCCAAAGTGACAGATCATCGGAAGGAATGGAAGAAGTAGCGGGCCGAGGCAGGAAAACACACAAACATCACAGTGGCTCTCTCGAGAGTGAGCAAGTGGAAGCTTTCGTGGACCCGTTGCACTCAGGGATGGACTGTATACAGCACACAGAGGCTCTGAGCGCTACTGAGAGAATCTGAGCAGATAACACAATTCAAAAGCCTAAATACTGAGCATTGTTCCAGAAGCCAATACCGAAAATCGTCGGCGCCAATGACGCAGGCACACCCGACGCTACGGTCTGTCCGAGAGCCGTCAGTGACCACAGATGGGTGCTATCGCTAAGTTCCGTGCGAAGGTCGAGAAACTTACAGCGATAGCTCGAATGTGGAGCAGTCTGTTTAGGAAGCGAATGAAGTCCAAGGTGAACACAGGTGAGGGTGGGCGGGCTCATGTAAATCCCAACGCTGTAGTTCTGGGAAGCCATTAGGGAACATTACCAATGAAAATGTGTCCAGGAATACTCAACGAGGACTCCTTGCGCATACAACTCGGCACGGCGTTCTTAACAGGCTGAAATCGTCTCAGGTGAACGTAACGTCGGGTACAAAAAAGCACTGAGGAAGTCGTGCAGCTACGTTCGGCGTGCGCTGTTCCGAGCGTTCATGCGCGTTATGTTCTCCCCGTGGTCTTCTTTACCAGCGCAGTCTGTTATGATGTTTCATATCCAGCCGCTGCAGACGAGTGCGCCTGACACTGCAGCGATCACAGCCGACCTAAGTGAACCAAGACGTGAGGCAACTCCAACATACCAAACGTTGGCCGCCCGCTTTGGCCGAACTGTTCTAGGGGCTTCAGTCTGGAACCGATCGTCAGCTACGGTCGCAGGTTCGAATCCTCCCTCGGGTATCGATGTGTGTGCTGCCTTCAGGTCAGTTAGGTTTAAGTAGGGGACTGATGACCTCAGATATTAAGTCCCATAGTGCTCAGAGCATTTGAACCATTCTTTTGACAAATGATGGAATGAGTGATCGCAAAATAGGCAAGCAGCTAACGCTGTTGGAGAGAGAAGAGGAAAATGAATCTGATGGGTAGCTGTACAACGCAATAAAGATTGTGCGAAAGCTTGTAGAAAAGTTCATCGTACGTTTCAGTAGCAACGATGCATTCAAAGCGATTGGAAAGGTACTCTGAAACACGCACATAATAACACTAAAATGTACGAGGGGCTTTTCGTAAGTTTTGCTACACTTTTTTTTCTGAAAGCAGGTTGGTTTCAGTCAGGATGCCAATACACCGCGTCATTCGCCACACTTTTGGCTCTGTTGTGGTCTTCAGTCCTGAGACTGGTTTGATGCAGCTCTCCATGCTACTCTATTCTGTGCAAGCTTCTTCATCTCCCAGTACCTACTGCAACCTACATCCTTCTGAATCTGCTTAGTGTATTCATCTCTTGGTCTCCCTCTACTATTTTTACCCTCCACGCTGCCCTCCAATGCTAAATTGGTGATCCCTTGATGCCTCAGAATATGGCCTACCAACCGATCCCTTCTTCTAGTCAAGTTGTGCTACAAATTTCTCTTCTCTCCAATACTATTGAATACCTCCTCATTAGTTATGTGATCTACCCATATAATCTGCAGCATTCTTCTGTAGCACCACATTTCGAAAGCTTCTATTCTCTTCTTGTCTAAAGTATTTATCGTCCACGTTTCACTTCCATACATGGCTACACTCCATACAAATACTTTCAGAAACGACTTCCTGACACTTAAATCAATACTCGATGTTGCCTGCCCGAGTGGCCGTGCGGTTCTAGGCGCTACAGTCTGGAACCGCGTGACCGCTACGGTCGCAGGTTCGAATCCTGCCTCGGGCATGGATGTGTGTGATGTCCTTAGGTTAGTTACGTTTAAGTAGTTCTAAGTTCTAGGGGACTGATGACCACAGCAGTTAAGTCCCATAGTGCTCAGAGCCATTTTTTGAATACTCGATGTTAACAAATTTCTCTTCTTCAGAAGCGCTTTCCTCTCCATTGCCAGTCTACATTTTATATCCTCTCTGCTTCGACCATCATCAGTTATTTTGCTCCCCAAATAGCAAAACTCATTTACTACTTTAAGCCTCTCATTTCCTAATGTAATTCCCGCAGCATCACCCAATTTAGCTCGACTACATTTCATTATCCTCGTTTTGCTTCTGTTGATGTGCATCTTATATCCTCCTTTCTAGACACTGTCCATTCCGTTCAGCTGCTCTTCCAGGTCCTTTGCTGTCTCTGACAGAATTACAATGTCATCGGCGAACCTCAAAGTTTTTATTTCTTCTCAATGTATTTTAATTCCTACTTCGAATTTTTCTTTTGTTTCCTTTACTGCTTGCTCAATATACAGATTGAACTTTTGGCTATAAAATCCTATTTTTCGACACAATCTCCGTACAATGGAACGGCCTTACGCCACCTTACTGGGATGACCAGTATGCTTGCGTGGTACCACTCTAATCGTCGACTTCGGAGCAAAAGTCTTGTTGCATCAATGACTAGTCATCCACGTAATGCTTCGCGTGGAATGAACCCTTCAGTTGGCCAGACGGATGGAAATGGGGAGGTGCGACATCTGGGCTGCAGGCTGGATGAAGAAGAACAGTCTGATGAAGTTTTGTGAATGAGGTGCGAAAACTTGAGTGTGCCCTTGCGTTGCCATGGAGAAGGAGAAGTTCTTTTCAATTTTCGTGGCGACGGGCATGCTGAAGTCGTTTCTCCAGTTTCCTGGAGGTAGCGCAGTGCATTACAGAGTTGAACGTTGCACTATGAGGGACGACATCAATCTCTTCAGGGTTCCAAAAGACCGTCGCCATGACTGTACTGGCTGATGGTGCGGGTCTGAACTTTTTCTTCGGAGGGGAGGCGGTGTCCTGTGGGCTTAGGACAACACGGCGGACGATCGGTAACGTTGGGCCTTCACGGTCTGTTCCGGCGGTGTTTGGTTAGGGGAGGCGGTGTAGCGGCTCTCCACTGTTTGCCGTTTGTGTCCGGTTTGAAGTGACGATGTTCGACGAGAAGTTGTGATCCGTCGATCACCTCGAATGAGGGTGTCCGCACGTTCCAACACTGCAGGAGTCACAGCTCTGTGCGGCCGGGCGGTACGCGGCACATCGGGCAGGTTTGAGCGACCTTGTTGCGATGGATGACAGACGCTTCGCCCAACGACTTCTTTTGTTCACTGCCTGGTCTCTGTAGACATTCTGCGGGAACCTACCAATATCTGTGATGCTCTGCCTTTCCGCCGAGTCTCAATGGTAGCTCTCTGCTTGTAACGCATTTATGTTACATACGTAATTTTGAAGGCTATTTATAGCACCGGCGCCTATCGAAACGTCACGAAACTACAGGGACTCAGGCGAGAATATTCCACGATGTCCCACGAGAAATGCAGCGTGTTTTCAACCGAAATTGGCTGAGAAAACAATATATTGCATTGATCATTGGACGCCCCCTCCGTAAATCGAGGAAAACCTGCAGCGGATCGACACTTGAAGCAGAGATGGCTAGCTGGAAGCTTCAGTACGAATCAATATGACGTTTTATTTGTAAGCAGGCGGGAAGAAAAACCCCTGTGTTCGACTTCACTATCGGCAATAAACCACGACCTTGACCGTGAAATTCATCTATATCTACATGATTACTCTGGAATTCACATTTAAGTGCTTGGCAGAGGGTTCATCGAACCACAATCATACTATCTCTCTACCATTCCACTCCCGAACAGCGCGGGGGACAGCTAAACCTTTCTGTTCGAGCTCTGATTTCTCTTATTTTGATGATCATTCCTACCTATGTAGGTTGGACTCAACAAAATATTTTCGCATTCGGAAGAGAAAGTTGGTGACTGAAATTTCGTAAATAGATCTCGCCGCGACGAAAAACGTCTTTGCTTTAATGACTTCCATCCCAACTCGCGTATCATATCTGCCACATTCTCTCCCCTATTACGTGATAATACAAAACGAGCTGCCCTTTTTTGCACCCTTTCGATGTCCTCCGTCAATCCCACCTGGTAAGGATCCCACACCGCGCAGCAATATTCTAACAGAGAACGAACGAGTGTAGTGTAAGCTCTGAGGAGTAACCGTTCGGAGTGAACTAAAATGAAAATAACATATAAAATCAGTTTCAGGACAAGCAGATGGCAGACCGACATTCACTGGAGACCGTAAGGAGATGTAAGTCATCCACCAAAGATGTCTATTACAAAACACTCGTCCAACCGATCGTTAAGTACTGCTCAGCAGGTGAGATTCGTAGAAGAAATAGAGGAGATACAGGTAAGTGCGGCGTTAAGCGACGAGAAGAACGAAACGGAGATGGTCAACAAACATCCGTGGCAGACGGGTATGCTACTGCCCGGTGTAGTTCTTGCACTACAGCAAAGATGAGGGATACAAATGTCAGTGTCAGTGGTGCCGGGAAACAACTAAAATCGCTGTCATGTTTTATACAGAATTTGCGCTCACCTAGCTCCTCTTTTAATCGTAAGTGCACCTCAAGAAACAAGAAACTGTACCCAGAGTCCCAAAAAAGAACGCGTCACACCTGTCTGCGACAAGGTCAGGACAAGTGATCCACAAACGTACCGTACACTATGACTGAACTCCAAATGTAGATTCTGAGCTCAAATTCCATCCACACATACGATATTCCGTTTTATATCCTCACAAATGGTCACACCAAGGGATTGGTGTAAGTTGAGTGGTCCCAATTGTGACTCATTTATGTTGCTGGTTGGAATCGTAGCTAAAGCAGGTCGCAGGCTTCCGGTTCATTGGAACAGTAGGCAAACGCAGTCAGTCTGTAACAGGATTGATTACAAAACTCTAATACGATCCACCATAGGATATTGCTCTGATCTGTGGGACCTGTACCGCATACTACGAACAGGATATATTGAAAGTACAAAGAAGGGAAGCACACGGGGTGAAAGTTTGTACAAGCTGCGGTAGAGTGTCACAGAAATGCTGAAGTACCTGAACTAGTAGACCATAGGAATATGTATACGGAAACAATACCAGGAAAGCCTACTTACGAAATTTTCTGTTAACTGTTATCTAGAGCCGTTACGTATTTGGAACAAATCATTTTTTGTGCCAACAACGGACTATTTCATTGATTCTCTGCCGATTTCAGTACTGGCTACATCTCTGGCAGAGTATTTTTTTTTCTTTTTTTTACCAATTGATGCACATTATTGTCTCATGTGAAGATAGTAGCTAGTGCCGAAACTGGTAGAGAAAGAGTAGAATTGTACAAAGATTCGAAAACCGGTATAAAGTTGAGAAGCATGGATTATACTTGAGCCCCTTACGCATTGCTCCAGTAGGGACCGTGAAGAAAAGATTAGATTTAGAAGAGCACCATACGGCAATGGATTCTTTGTAATTTTTTGCTGTTACGGCACGTGGAGTTCAGAACTGAAATATCATAATAAAAATTGAACTTACTTAAGGTAGTAAAGTCACTTGGAAAAATTTAAACTCGGTTTTCTCGAGAATTTATTACAATTGCGCCCAACAGCTTACTGACATTTGAGTTCCGTAATTGACGTACCAGAGATTTAGTGTGATTATAATTAAAGTTCCAGTTTCAAAACGGTGTAAAGAACAGATGTTTGGAATGACGAGACATTTGAACATTATCGATGAAGGAGTGGAACATTGTAGAAACAAGAAGAATTTAATGAAAATTGCACCACTGTAAGCGGCAGAATATGCAAAATACACAGACGAAAAAAATCGCAACACCAAGGAGGAGCTGTGCGACATAAGCTATAGTTGGTGGGCGTGTTTCTACATCTGAAACATGATGTCTGCTCAGATTTCGCGACACTATGAGGACGGAGATCATGTTTGCTTTAAATACACGCCGTAACTGTCGTCAGCGTTCGGGATAAGACGTGGTCAACTGATGTTAGTGAAGAAGCCTTCAAGGCGACAAAGACGCCATAATCAACATCCAAATGTTCAAATATGTGTGAAATCTTATGGGACTTAACTGCTAAGGTCATCAGTCCCTAAGCTTACGCACTACTTAACCTAAATTATCCTAAGGACAAACACACACTCATGCCCGAGGGAGGAGTCGAACCTCTGCCGGGAGCAGCCGCACAGTCCATGACTGCAGCGCCTGAGACCGCTCGGCTAATCCCGCGCGGCAATCGACATTCCACTGAGTTCCAACGTGGATGAATAATAGGGCTATGAGAAGCTGGATATTCCTTCTGCAATATTGCAGAAACACTTTGAGAGGTGGCATGAGCCCCCTCTCATATTTCTATCTTACTCTGAGTAATTCGGTTTTCCTCTCTAGTTGCATGCGGTGAAAAGTCGCTATTCCTTCACACGCAGAGTTCCCACGCAGCGTCTCTCATCGCGCGGGTGGTCCGGTGACAGGCGAGTACTGCTGAGCTTGAAAGGGTTAAGCCGACAGGTGTGAGGGAGTCGAGTGGATGGTTTCCAGACGCCGACATTGTCATAAGAGTGAAGGCGACACGCCCACAGGGGTCTGAGGGAGCGGCTGGGCTAGAGATTCCGTTACTTCGCAGAAACTTAGTGAAAACACTTTCTGGCGGGCTACCAGCGAGGCGTGGGAATGACTTGTGTTCCCAGGCAGTCTTGGCGGGCACATTCACGCGTTTTCTGCAAAATCGTAACTGTGATTGGCTTGCTCAGGGCATAGCCCCATGACGTAGCAAAATCGGCGCAGAAATTGGCGCCAAGAATATCCATTGGTGGAATGGTAGAGCTTCGGCAATAGAGTGGAATTTTCCGCCGGTTTTCGAGTTGCAGATTGGAACGTTTAACCACGGCCACTGTTGTGGGGGCGGGAAGGTTCTGTGTTCGGTTTGTACGGGTGCTCTTGTGGGAGTCGGCTCTCGCCTTTCGGTCTGAGTACGTTACAAGACTGAGCTCTCGCTGCTCTGGAGAGCCTGCCTTCCGTTGACTGTCTAATAGACTTTCATTTAATTGTAACTGTCTGACGAAGTTGCTGAAGTTTCGACTTCAACGTAACTTTCCGATTACAGTTGGCAATTGAGCGTTCTGCGTACAAGCGGCCTATGTTGTCCCACTTGAGCAGTTTTGGCTAAAGTTGACTGTATCGGAGTTACTGTGTGACTTCGCTTGTTAAAAATCACTCACTGTACCGTCAGTGATTGTGTGGCGAGCTTTCTTCGTCTCCCTCAGAGGTGCATTTGTATTGATAGGAAGTCTTTCGTCTGGAACAACCAGACCAGGATAATTTGTTTTGGGCTATACTCGCGACATTATCATCACCACGACGGGACGTCGAAGCAACCAGCCATTGCTTCCGGTACGCCAGATCGTGTCCTTGGAGTTAAGAAGACAGCCTGGTAATGTATGTCCGCAGCACCGGCAAATCAGGGAATTTTGCTCTGTGATAATCAGAGCTCAGCAGAGCGCGCCTGTTCCCGTCTTTTCTTACGTGGTTCTGTCTTGGATGTTCATTGCTTGAGTTCTCACTACTGTAGCAGCAATTAATGTTGAGTTGGCTGGGTGTTTCTCTTGAGATTTGAGTTGCAAGGAATTGGCTCCACATACCAATTGGTCATAAACGTCGCAAGCTAGTTTATGGAAAACTTCACCTTCACAGCATTTATTTGAGTATCCAATTTGACGTATTGTAAATGTTTCATGTGTTTTGTTTATTATTTTGAATTTAGTCAAATAAATCAAATTGTTATTTTGGACAGAACTTTCATTCTGTGGATCGGTAAAGCAACCCTTTTATTTCTCACTACGTTAAGGTAACTTTACTTTATCAAATAAAAATATTGCAGGTGCCACACTCTTTTCTACTCCACTTGCATCGTCGATTACAGTCAGTTCGCGTTTCTTCTTAATCCATGTGCAACAGCAAAAGTCGGAGTTAGGAAAGGGGGGGCTTAGAGCATCATTTCCTGAAGATTCTAGAAGAATTTAGTGTTAAAAACACTGCTAGCCCCGGCACCTCGAAACTTGATGTAGCAACTGTACATCACTGCTGGCAACGGTCGTCACTAGAACGCACGGTCGTAAGAATACCAGGCTGCGATGGGCAGGTGGCACTACTGGGAGGGCGGGGTATCGCTCTGGCTCACAGTACTACATCTGCAGCAGTAATTTGAGCAGGAGTTGGCACCACAGGGACACAACGAACTGTTACAAATCGGTTGCTTCAAGAACACTTCTGAGAGATAGGCCTTTCAGCCATCCTTCTACTAACCCCAAACCACCGCCATTTGCGATTGGTTTGGCTCTGAGCACTATGGGACTTAACTGCTGTGGTCATCGGTCCCCTAGAACTTAGAACTACTTAAACCTAACTAACCTAAGAACATCACACACATCCATGCCCGAGGCAGGATTCGAACCTGCGACCGTAGCAGTCGCGCGGTTCCGGACTGAGCGCCTAGAACCGCTAGACCACCGCGGCCGGCGACTGGTTTGATGTGGCCTGCTGCGAATTCTTCTTTTGTGCCAATCTCTTCGTCTCAGAGTAGCACCTGCAACCTACGTCCTCAGTTATTTGCTGGATGTGTTCCAATCTGTTTTCATCTACAGTTCTTACCCTCTAGAGCTCCCTCTACTACAATGGCCGTTGTTCCCTGATACCTTAACAGTCCTGTCCCTTCTTCTTGTCAGTGTTTTTGGTGCATTCCTTTCCATGCCGACGTTCCGGTGGACCTCCTCATTCCTTACTTTATCAGTCTCACTAATTTTTAACATTCTTCTGTAACGCCACATCTCAAATTCTTCGATTCTCCTCTGTTCCAGTTTTCCCACAGTCGATATTTCGCTACCATACAATGCAGTGTCAAGAACAATATAAATAATTCCAATCCCAAAGAAACCAGGGGTTGACAGATGTGAAAATTACCGAACTATCAGTTTAGTATGTCACAGCTGCAAATACTAACGCGAATTCTTTACAGAGGAATGGAAAAATTGGTAGAAGCCGACCTCCGGGAAGATCAGTTTCGATTCCGTAGAAATGTTGGAACACGTGAGGCAATACTGACCTTACGACTTATCTTAGAAGAAAGATTAAGGAAAGTGAAACCTACGTTTCTAGCATTTGTAAACTTAGAGAAAGCTTTTGACAATGTTGACTGGAATAATCTCTTTCAAATTCTGAAGGTGGCAGGGGTACAATACAGGGAGTGAAAGGCTTTTTACAATTTGTACAGAAACCAGATGGCAGTTATAAGAGCCGAGGGACATGAAACGGAAGCAGTGGTTGGGAAGGGAGTGAGACAGGGTTGTAGCCTCTCCCCAATGTTATTCAGTCTATATATTCAGCAAGCAGTAAAGGAAACAAAACAAACATTCGGAGTAGGTATTAAAATCGATGGAGAAGAAATAAAAACTTTGAGGTTCGCCGATGACATTGTAATTCTGGCAGAGACACCAAAAGACTTGGAAGAGCAGTTGAACGGAATGGACAGTGTCTTGAAAGAAGGATATAAGATGAACATCAACAAAAGCAAAACGAGGATAATGGAATGTAGTCGATTTAAGTCGGGTGATGGTGAGGGAATTAGCAAAATTCCTTTACTACTTTAAGTGTCTCATTTCCTAATCTATTTGGGGAGCAAAATAGCTGATGATGGTCGAGGTAGAGAGGATATGAAATGTACACTAGCAGTGACAAGGAAAGCGTTTCTGAAAAACAAAAATTTGTTAACATCGAGTATAGATTTAAATGTCAGGAAGTCGTTTCTGAAAGTATTTGTATGGAGTGTAGCCATGTATGGAACTGAAACATGGACGATAAATAGTTTAGACAAGAAGAGAATAGAAGCTTTCGAAATGTGGTGCTACAGAGGAATACTGAAGATTAGATGGGTAGATCACTTAAGTAATGAGGAAGTATTGAATAGAGTTGGGGATAACAGAAGTTTGTGGCACAACTTGTCTAGAAGAAGGACATGTTCTGAGGCATCAAGGGAGCACCAATTTAGTACTGGAGGGTAAAAATCGTAGAGGGAGACCAAGGGATGAATACACTAAGCAGATTCACAAGGATGTAGGCTGCAGTAGGTACTGGGAGATGAAGAGGCTTGCACAGGATAGAGTAGCATGGAGATCTGCATCAAACCAGGCTCAGGACTGAAGACCACAATAACAACAAACAATGCTGTGTTGGAAACGTACATTCTCAGAAATTTCTTCCTCAAGTTAAGGCCTATGTTTGATGCTAGTAGACTTCTCTTGGTCAGGGATGCCCTTTTTGCCAGTGCTAGACTGCTTTTGATGTTCTTCTTTCTCCACCCGTCATGGGTTATTTTGATGCCTAGGTAGCAAAATTCCTTAAATTCCTCTACTCTGCGACCGCCGATCCTGATGTTAAGTTTCTCGCTGATCTTATTTTTGCTACTTACCATTACTTTCGTCTTTTTTCGACTTACTCTCAGTCCACATTCCGCATCCTTTAGACTTTTGATTCCACTTAGCAGATCGTGTAATTCTTCTTCACCTTCATCGAGGATAGAAAAGTCGCCACCGAATTTTCTGACTGACATCCCTCAACTTAAATTTTAATCCCACCCCTGAACTTCATTGCTTCTTCGATGTAGAGATCGACAGTAGGGACGAAGACTACATCTTCGTCTTAAACCCTTTTTAATTCGAGCTCCTCGTTCTTGGTCCTCCCCTGTTCTCCTTGGATCCTGTGCATATTGTGTGTTACCCGTCTTTCCCTATAGCTAACCCATACTTTCCATAGAATTTCGTAAATTTTGCACCGTTTGACATTGTAGAACGCTGTATCCTGCTCGACAAATCCTATGATCGTGGCTGGAATTTTTTGTTTTAGTCTTTCTACCATTATCAGCCGCAACGTCAGAATTGCCAAACTCATCGTCATCTGACACACCCTCAATTTCCTTTTCCACTCGTGTATATGTCATTCAGCAATTTGGATGCATAACTTTGATTGTGCGATAATCCTAGCACTTGGCGGCTCCTGCAATCTTCGGAATTGTGTGGATGATGATTTTTTTCCCGAAATCCAGAAGGTATATCTCCAAACTCATACATTCTACGCGCCAATGTGAATAATCGTTTTGTTGCCACTTTCCACAATGATTTTAGAAATTCTGATGGCATGTTATCTAAGCCTTCTGCCTCCCTCTTGATTGCAATACTGGATGTCCTATCTCTTCTATATCGTCTCCTCTTTTTTCTTGTATCACCTCATCAGACAAATCTTCCTCCTCACAGAGGCCCTCAGTGCATTCTCTTCACCTATCACATGTTATTATTGTACCAGTACTTCACATTTTCTATGCGTTACATCGCGCTTACATTAACCTGTGACCTTGCAGTGTTAATCACTAAAAAATGTTACTCAGACAAATGTAGTCCCGAAATTTCATTACTCTACATTAACTATTTGTTGGTGCTTCGATTCTTTCTCGTTAGTTTGTAAGTGATTGCGAGCATAATTGTCTCAGTGCAGGATCGAAATCGCGCTGCTGGTAAAGCTCATTTCCAAGAACGCTGACTGTGCGCCAGTATCTCTGGAGAAGTTCTAGACACTCTGAGGTACGGAAAAAGGCGTTGGTCCGATGTCTGGCAACGGTCTGGAGAGAATGACAACGAAATTCGAATAGACAGGTTCTTTTGAAGTGAAATGTGGCAGAGGAAGGAAAACTATTGATCCGGCGTCAGTATCAGATGTCAGAGCATTCAAGGAGGGGTCGAGCGGTGGTGGGCACGGGGAACTGCCCGAGCTTTGGAAATGCCTGCAATCAACGGAGCATAAAATTCTATGAAACATAGTGCGTTGCTATCCATACAAAATTGCCCATATTCAGGAGTTACTTCATGCTAACCTGCCAGTAAGACAAACGCTTGCTCTAAGAATTTCTTGCTCGCGTGGAAATGGACAGTGAATAGCCGCTGAAGCTTCTGTAGACAGACGATGCCCATTTCTGTCTCCAAGGACGCGTCAATGCACGTAATTGCTGAATATGAGCAGCAGAAAATTTGTACGCACATAAACAGTTACCGCTTCATTCTACAAAGGTAACTCTGTGGTACGGATTTATCGTAGAGCTGATGGGCTCTCCGGGGCTTTGTTAACTGTACCGTCAGTGGTAAACGCTGTGGAGTCTTTTTCGCACCAACGTCATTCATTGCACAGCCAGTGAAGCAGCTGCTGCTACTGCAGAGGCATTTCGGAAATTCTAGAATTATCAGCCTTTATTTCCTACAGCCTGGCTGTCCATGTCACCTGACCTTCATCTGTGTAACTTCTGGCTATGAGGTTATCTGAAACATGTGTGTTCAGTGCTCCGATTACGAATGTAGCTGAAGTCACACACTGCGCAACGCATTTTGACTGTAACGCCCGAGACACTCCGATCTGTTGTGGAACATGACGTTTCTCAACTTCAACTTGTGGCAGCAAACGGGGGACACCACATTCAGCCTGGCTTATACACGAGTCTCACGACAATGCAAAACCAATTTAGTTGTTTCTTTTTATTCTGTTTTCCGCAGAGTTAAAAACTGATTTTTCCCATCCAATGTGGTACGACCTTGTCGTGGTGGATGGACTTACCTAAGTAACAGTACCACAAACGTTGAATGCCAAACTTGTGAGGATGTAACCACATTGCAGTACGGCTGGTTTCCAATGCAACTCACACTATCCTCGTATAGCGTTCATCTCTCATCTTTACGTTAAGAAGCTTACAGAGAACGTTTCCCCCTTTCATCGACAATATTCCTTTGAAGTATGACGTCATTCTGAGCAGCAGGTCTTTTTTCTGCGTCTTGACACTGAAACTTTAAGTACAATTACCCTGTATAAAAAAATTACAGAAGTTCGATTGCAGTGTGTGATCTCCTTGTTAGACTAATTACAGTTTGGACAGAGGCGTCCAAACAACCATTCTTCACACGCTCGATACGCGAATTGAACGGAAAAAATCTCCGATACGTGTTATAATGGAATATACCTTCCGCCATGCGCTTCACAGCGATTTGCAGAGTACGGATTTAGAAGTAGAGATGTTCGCTTCAGATTTCGATCAGTTTTAAATAGTTCCCGAGAACAAGTGACAAATGATATGATGATTATCAAAGTGAAAGAGAATGGAAAATTTCACTAATTACCTCTAGTGTTAAAAATTTCGTTCTTATCGATATTGCTGTGAGTCGCTCATCAAGTTAGTGACCAGAGGCGTGGGTTGCAGTCCGTTTTTGAGTGGTCAGTTGATACACCGCAGGTGGAGGGGAAACCCAAGTGATAAGAGCAATCAGCTTTCTCCAGAGTTATCGCTTTTGTCTCATTCAAGCCTAGTTACAAACGGGAAGGCAGATTACATCTCGCGAGATCACAGCTAATAACTCCTTTCATATTCTGGAGTGGAAAGCTCTGAACGGACAAGCTGATGAAAATTCCTGCAGACCATGTTCCGAGTGATAATTCTTAAAAGATTGTTCATAGCGTTCTCCCACACAGTGTAACAAAGCGTTCTGCTGTTCTCACTCCTTACTGCTACCCATTAAGCTCAGTAATTTTATTATTACTAAATGAAATAAATTCTGTGAGTGGCTCTGCGATCATCGTGGATTTTTGGGAATGACTTTTCGGTTTAGCCGGCAGCCGCCATCCGCGTAGGCAACAGTCTCATTCGATCTGACCCAGAACTTTATTTTACGAATTCTAGCATTCGTTCTGATAAAACGAATAATCGAAACGTAGGAAATGTACTAAGCGATCTACACGGCTTAAGTAGGTGCTCCCCTTTCAACGCGTGAAAAATTGGTGATTTTTGTGATTTTTTTAAGTAAAATGAAAAGTAATGTTAAAACTGATTATATATTTTTGTTCCTTACACTCTTGTCTTTAACCAACCGTCTGTGTGTCCACAATGGACGCTCCCTGTAAACGTTGCATCAGGTGTGATGGACCCCTTGCAGCCGTAAAACTGATCATCGGCTGGAATTCCCAAAGCCCACATAGTGGACGTGTAACAAAATAAATCTGTACTAGCCATCTTCAATATATTTCTATCACCACACATACGATAACTGAAAAATTTTGAATTATAAGAAAATCTTACCTTATAACAAAGCGGTAACGTGCTGAAACGAATGTTATTTTCTTCGCCCACAAAATCGAGAGAAAAGCGTGTACCTAAAATAGTCATTTGTAGATATCGCAAAACAACTATCACAGAGAAGAAATCAGTTTAGAGTTCCGGCAAAAACTTTCGATCAAAATCTTACTATCGTTCACAAGTTATGTTTACAGCCAATATGAAAAATACGGTTTCGAGAGAAACGCATTTAAAGTTAAATTTTTTGTAGTTAACTCAGTGACATCTGGATCCAGCTGGACGTCCCCCCCTCCACCCCCTTGTTGCCACGGCGTTGTTGCGACTGTCTTCGGCACCTCCTGTCATCAGCTGCTCTGCTTTTGCAGCATTTGTAGCAGACTAGTCCGAACTCAAGTTCGGGCATCTTCACAATTTTCATAATGCTGCTAGGCAGTCATTGGAATTACATTCTGCCACATTGACCGTGTTTCCGACTAATTTTTCCCGCTATGAATTGATTTCGTGTAAACTTTTTCGCAAATCACCCTATAGCTAGATAACGGAGTTTCTGGCGAATTTGGCATGAACACTACAATTGAGTAGACATCCCACAGGACATTTTAAGTCAAGAAAGCGCTTTTTTTTAAATTCTCAGAGATGATTGTGTCCTTAACTGGCATAAAAAATTGATAGAATTATGTGTAACAACTCACCAAAGGTAATATTATTTGGCGTATTTGCATATTTCCTGTTTCTGTGTAGAAGCCGTTGTATAATGTCACAAAGTAATCAGCATCCCAAAAGCGTTCTTTTGGTGTAAGCACACACACACACACACACACACACACACACACACACACACACACTGTAAGTTGCTCTCTATGTTTTGTTTCTATATGAATTTTAGCCCAACTTTACCTCCCACTCTATAAAAGTATACTTATTACAAAAAAATTATTTCTTCTCGAACTTATGCTCGTATGCTAACCTGTGATTAAACAGAACCTAATTTGAACTGAGCTGTAACTGATCTGAATGCAACTGATGTAAGAGAATTATCTGACCCTGCTCAAAATTTCCTCTCACCTCGCGTCCTGACAACATCATTGCAGATTTTTCGACAGCACAACAGCAGACAGCAAGCAGGCAGTGGCTAAGCTAGATTTCTATTTCCAAATAGATACTCAAACTGTTGCATGTGGTAATGCGTATAATGACAAACAATGGGGTGGGGAGAGTAACTGTTCCTATGACATGATATGCCAACACAACGATTTTATCATAAAGTATACATCGAAAGTGACAGAATAAAACTTCCTGTGATCCTCACACATAACAACGGTCTGAACAATACTATGTTTAACAAAGTGAGCAGTAATTTAAAAAAGGGCACAAAGTTATCGGAGAATTTCTATAAAAAATCAAACAGCTTAATCAATAATTTGTTAATCCAGAATTCAGGGAAGCTCTGACCAAGTTAATTAGCTGGCAATAATCATCCCGTCATATTCGGTGCACAGTAGTGCTGTCTTGCCACAAACTACTTCTCTCCAAAAGCAATCACGTTATTCAAAATTTATATTCCTTTCACCTTTCGATGTACCCATCATATTCGTCCTTGCTGTCCTTTCTTCATCTAACATGTACCATCACAAGTCAACACAGCACTACAGAATTCGCCCATCCCCTGCCACACTTCAACTAAGAATGTGTCACACTGTGCAGAGACTAAGGCTATGTCACGACAAGACCAAAGATTGTTCAACCGTAACATAACTTACGCACTGTCTGACGTCCACATCCATGAAATCGGAATGACTTGACGACCTTCAACACAAACAGAAAAACAGAAACACACACACACACACACACACACACACACACACACACACACACACACACACACACAGGCTATTAAAATTGCTACACCAAGAAGAAATGCAGATGATAAACGGGTGTGCAGTGGAGAAATATATTATACTAGAACCGACATGTGATTACATTTTCACGCAATTTGGGTGCATAGATCCTGAGAAATCAGTACCCAGAACAACCACCACTGGCAGTAATAACGGCCTTGATACGCCTGGGCATTGAGTCAAACAGAGCTTGGATGGCGTGTACAGGTACAGCTGCCCATGCAGCTTCAACTCGATACCACACTTCATCAAGAGTAGTGACTGGCGTATTGTGACGAGCCAGTTGCTCGCCCACCATTGACCAGACGTTTTCAATTGGTGAGAGATCTGGAGAATGTGCTGGCCAGGGCAGCAGTCGAACATTTTCTGTAACCAGAAAAGCCCGTACAGTACCTGCAACATGCGGTCGTGCATTATCCCGCTGGAATGTAGGGTTTCGCAGGGATCGAATGAAGGGTACAGCCGCGGGTCGTAACACATCTGAAAGTAACGTCCACTGTTCAAAGTGCCGTCAGTGCGAACAAGAGGTAACCGAGACGTGTAACCAATGGCACCCCATACCATCACGCCGGGTGATACGCCAGTATGGAGATGACGAATACACGCTTCCAATGTGCGTTCACCGCGATGTCGTCAAACACGGATGCGACCATCATGATGCTGTAAACAGAACCTGGATTCATCCGAAAAAATGACGTTTTGTCATTCGTGCACCCAGGTTCGTTGTTGAGTACACCATCGCAGGCGCTCCTGTCTGGGATGCAGCGTCAAGGGTAACTGCAGCAACAGTCTCCGAGATGCTAGTGCAAACTGTTCGTGCAGATAGTTGTTGTCTTGCAAACGTCCCCCTCTGTTAACTCAGGGATCGAGACGTGGCTGCACGATCCGTTACAGCCACGCAGATAAGATGCCTGTCATCTCGAGTGCTAGTGATACGAGGCCGTTGGGATGCAACACGGCGTTCCGTATTACCCTCCTGAACCCACCGATTCCATATTCTGCTAACAGTCATTGGATCTCGACCAATGCGAGCAGCAATGTCGCGATATTATAAACCGCAATCGCGATAGGCTGCAATCCGATCTTTATCAAAGTCGGAAACGTGATGGTACGGATTTCTCCTCCTTACACGAGACATCACAACAACGTTTCACCAAACAACGCCGGTCAGCTGCTGTTTGTGTATGAGAAACCAGCTGGAAACTTTCCTCATGTCATCACGTTGTAGGTGTCGCCACCGGCGCCAACCTTGTGTGAATGCTCTGAAAAGCTAATCATTTGCATATCACAGCATCTTCTTCCTGTAGGTTAAATTTCGCGTCTGTAGCACGTCATCTTCGTGGGGCAGCAATTTTAATGGCCAATATATATATATATATATATATATATATATATATATATATATATATATATATATATATATATATACTGTGTCTCTAACACGATCTCTCGGCGCAGTACGATTGCTGATTGCTATGAGGCAGGGAATCCAAGATCAGAACTGCCTGTAGGTACAACAAAATTAGAGAGTAATGGCGTAACGTCGAGTACCCACAGCTTTCACCAGTTGCTCCAGTTCCAACGTTCTTTCGTGTGCAGCAGTATTTTTATTGACGAGACTGTTGCATGTACGTGTACAATGAGATTCTCATATGTCACCAGGCTATTGTAAATAGCGCGTTACGATTTTGGGGTTCAGATCTCGCAGTAGTTCACAGGAGCTATCACTGATCTCTGTTTGGCACTTTAGTAGTGTAATGAACTAGCCCTGGACTTTTCATACCCCCAAGGGAGTGTCATCACTAACTTTCGTTCAGTTGCTTGGCTTTTGATCCTCTTCGTTACAGAGGAAGATGGATATTTTCACGCTGTTCTCTACCGTTTACTATGTGGTTCATGATCCTGGACTGACTTCTCATCAACGTTTACAGTGAGACTGAGAAATTAATCTCTTTCGTCTTCAAAGCGCCTAATATAAGATTCTGGCATTTCCAAACGTTCCTGTTTGTGGATATCTGTGAGAGGGTTCACGTTCGTTTCCAAATGCTAAACGGTCGCAGACGTTCAAGGTTTGGGGAGAGCTAGGTGCCATTCATGACATTAAATGGAAATTTTGTGTAAGTCGTCTCGTATGCTCGCACAGACACTCAGCTTCTACGCCTTCCTGTACGCCACAGGGTCAATAACAACCGCAGATGGCTGCCCGTCGTGTCCGACAGACCATTCATATACACTGTGGTTATAGTTAAACTGTCCCTATTTAACTATTTATAACACAGAAACTAATTACCTAACGACGACCAAACTTGGTAGCAGTAATGTCCATAGTATGGGGTGCATGGTTTCCATTCGTCACAGTGCCATTGTCCAGTTCCAACTGTGTCCACCAGGTGCCGTGATCAGTCATCGGTGATTTATAGTGTCAGAGTTGGAGAGCAGTTGTTGCTCTGTCTACATAAGCTTGGAGAAAAGGAGCAGGACGTTATTGGTGAAGCTCTATTATCGAAACAACAGTAATGCTGCAGCTGCGCTTCGAGAATATCACCAACTGAAAGGGTTATGGTAGTGCCGTCTTTCCCCATCTGCTGTGCAGAGCATGATGAACAAGTTCGAATCAACTGGAGAACTGGGCGTCGCTCCGGGAAGAAGTCACCGACTGGTTGCACCACAGGTGGTTGATGGAAACGCTGTTGCTATGGCAGACAACGCTGTACGCAATCCTCGATCGTCAGACAGGGCGCGTGCTGTGTCACGACAGTTGAACAGCCTGTGGTCCACAGTAAGGAAGGTGCTTAGAACCATTCTCAAACGGTATCCGTTCAAGATGAATATCGTACAACAGCTTGCACCACAGGACGCACTAGGACGTGTTGATTCCGCTCTCCACTTTCTCACAAGGATTGAAGTTGACAAACTCTGGCCGTGGACCATCCTATGGACAGACGAAGTTCATTTTTCTCTGCTGGGTGAGGTGAAAACACAAAATTGGCGACTGTGTGGATCTTCACATCCAGTCATTGTGCATGAACTTACTCTGTATGGTGAACGTTCCTAACAAGCGACTTCTAATCAAGCTGCGCGCCTATGGGGTATCGTCTCAGTTGTGCGACTGGATTCGTGATTTCCTGTCAGGAAGGTCGCAGTTCGTAGTAATAGACGGCAAATCATCGAGTAAAACTGAAGTGATATCGGGTGTTCCCCAGGGAAGCGTCCTGGGACCTCTGCTGTTCCTGATTTATATAAATGACCTGGGTGACAATCCGAGCAGTTCTCTTAGGTTGTTCGCAGATGATGCTGTAGTTTACCGTATAGTAAGGTCATCCGAAGACCAGCATCAGTTGCAAAGCGATTTAGAAAAGATTGCTGTATGGTGTGGCAGGTGGCAGTTGACGCTAAATAACGAAAAGTGTGAGGTGATCCACACGAGTTCCAAAAGAAATCCGTTGGAATTCGATTACTCGATAAATAGTACATTTCTCAAGGCTGTCAATTCAACTAAGTACCTGGGTGTTAAAATTACGAACAACTTCAGTTGGAAAGACCACATAGATAATATTGTGGGGAAGGCGAGCCAAAGGTTGCGTTTCATTGCCAGGACACTTAGAAGATGCAACAAGTCCACTAAAGAGACAGCTTACAATACACTCGTTCGTCCTCTGTCAGAATATTGCTGCGCGGTGTGGGATCCTTAGCAGGTGGGATTGACGGAGGACATCGAAAGGGTGCAAAAAAGGGCAGCTCGTTTTGTATTATCACGTAATAGGGGAGAGAGTGTGGCAGATATAATACGCGAGTTGGGATGGAAGTCATTAAAGCAAAGACGTTTTTCGTCACGGCGAGATCTATTTACGAAATGTCAGTCACCAACTTTGTTTGCGAAAGCGAAAATATTTTGTTGAGCCCAACCTACATAGGTAGGAATGATCATCAAAATAAAATAAGAGGAATCAGAGCTCGAACAGAAAGGTTTAGCTGTTCGTTTTTCCCGCGCGCTGTTCGGGAGTGGAATGGTTGAGAGATAGTATGATTGTGGTTCGCTGAACCCTCTGCCAAGCACTTAAATGTGAATTGCAGAGTAATCATGTAGATGTAGATGTATGGAGAGGCTCCACTGCTACGTTCGTCACTTGCCCATTCTTTTTTGAACAGGTTGGCACTCAAGGACCAAAGACATGCAGTGTGCAACAGAAATTTTTGATCACTTACCCAGTGATGTAAAATCTCTGTCAGAGAGCAAACTAAAGTGTGAAAACAAACTAGAAAAATTTCTCCTTGACAACTCCTCCTATTCTGTAGAAGAATTGCTATTATCGTAATGTGTAAAACGCAGAGAGTTGGAATTACTATCTCATGCTTGTATATAAAAAAGCTTATAAATGTTTACCATGTAGCCGTATTTTCAAATTAATTTGCGATTTTAACGTAAAATGACGCCTTCCACATCATTTCGAGTTAGTGTGTAAAATGATCTGTGGAACATGAAATAAACTGTTTTTGTTGTTGTTGCGGTCTTTAGTCCTGAGACTGGTTTGATGCAGCTCTCCATGCTACTCTATCCTGTGCAAGCTTCTTCATCTCCCAGTACCTACTGCACCCTACATCCTTCTGAATCTGCTTAGTGTATTCATCTGTTGGTCTCCTTCTACGATTTTTACCCTCCACGCTGCCCTCCAATACTAAATTGGTGATCCCTTGATGCCTCAGAACATGTCCTAGCAACCGATCCCTTCTTATAGTCGAGTTGTGCCACAAACTTGTCTTCTCCCCAATCCTATTCAATACCTCCTCATTAGTTATGTCATCTACCCATCTAATCTTCAGTATTCTTCTGTAGCACCACATTTCGAAAGCTTCTATTCTCTTCTTGTCCAAACTATTTATCGTCCATGTTTCACTTCCAAACATGGCTACGCTCCATACAAATACTTTCAGAAACGACTTCCTGACACTTAAATCTATACTCGATGTTAACAAATTTCTCTTCTTCAGAAACGTTTTCCTTTCCATTGCCAGTCTACATTTTATATCCTCTCTACTTCGACCATCATCAGTTATTTTACTCCCAAAATAGCAAAATTCCTTTACTACTTTAAGTGTCTCATTTCCTAATCTAATTCCCTCAGCATCACGTGATTTACTTCCACTACATTCCATTATCCATATTTTGTTTTTGTTGATGTTCATCTTATATCCTCCTTTCAAGACACTTTCCATTCCGTTCAACTGCTCTTCCAAGTCCTTTGCCGTCTCTGACTGAATTACAATGTCATCGGCGAACCTCAAAGTTTTTATTTCTTCTCCATGGATTTTAATACCTACTCAGAATTTTTCTTTTGTTCCCTTCACTGCTTGCTGAATATACAGATTGAATGAATAACATCGGGGAGAGGCTACAACCCTGTCTCACTCCCTTCTCAACCACTGCTTCCCTTTCATTCCCCTCGAGTCTTATAACTGCCATCTGGTTTCTGTATAAATTGTAAATAGCCTTTCGCTCCCTGTATTTTACCGCTGCCACTTTCAGAATTTGAAAGAGGGTGTTCTAGTCAACATTGTGTATGCAGCTTTACTGTATGGTTAAATGATGAAGTAAAGTAACATATTAAAAAGTAAATACTATGAAAACACAAAAGTACGTCGTCCACTACTGTAGCTTGAGCAGTCTGGGTGAAAACTGCGTTACTGCGATATGCTTCGCCAGCATGTCATACCCGCCCTACAGGAGAGAGACGCATTGAACTCAACAGTTTTCATGTAAGATGAGGCCCCACCGCACATCGCTCGTGAAGTTCACCTGCTTCTCCGAAACACATTCGGAAACGATCGAATTACCAGCCAGTGGTTTCCAAATGCTTGGCCTGCACAATAACCTGTGATTTCTGGTTGTGAAGCTACTTACAGCACAGGGCTTAGCAGGGTAACATTCAAACATGTGCTGAACTGAAGCGCCGCATATCAAGAGAGGTAGCCAGTGAACCTATGGACCTGCTTCGTTCTGCTGTGCAGAATTCAATCCTACGCTTTCAGACTCTTCTGAACACTGATGGGCACCCTATTGAGCCCCTTTTTACAGCAGTAGTGGTACCAGTATGCAATGATATGATGTGCCGTAGCAGCACATTAAAAGTGTTTCAACTGAACTTATTCTGCATTATTCTTTTCCCCATGTCCTTACATTAATACTACCAAGTTTATTAGTTTCCGCGTTATAACGTGTTAAATAGGGAAAGTTGGATTGTAGCCAGCCGGTATATGAACATTACTTGTTGCGGGGTGTTGGTGTTACGAAGAAAGCAACCTCCGCCACGCACCTCGCAGCAGGTGGCGGGCTGCAGCCGCGGCCTCAGGTGAGCAAGGTGAGCCGCAAGGCCGCCGGCCTGCGCAACCAGCCGTCCAGCCGTCCAGCTGCCCCGCCTCCACTGTGCTTAAGAGCGCTCCTTTCTCCTGCGCCCGCCGCCTGTCCTTTCCCTGCCGCGCCCCCGGACTGCTCCCGCGGTTTCGACAGACCAGCCGTCGCCTGCAGCAGGTCAGCACGCGCGGGAGACGCCTCAGGCACCGTCAGCAGCATTAGTGGCAGAACAACTGAGAGAAAATGAGGAATACATTTCACATAAATTTCCTCAGCATGTTATAGTCGTAGGTGGAGAGTTCAATTTACCGGACATAGACTGGGACACTCAGATGTTTAGCACGGGTGATAGGGACAGAGCATCGAGTGGCATTATGCTGAGTGCACTATCCGAAAATTACCTCGAGCAATTAAACAGAGAACCGACTCGTGGAGATAACATCTTGGTCCTACTGATAACAAACAGACCCGAACTTTTCGACCCTGTAAGCGTAGAACAGGGAATCAGTGATCATAAGGCCGTTGCAGCGTCCCTGAATATGGAAGTAAATAGGAATATAAAAAAAGGGAGGAAGGTTTATCTCTTTAGCAAGAGTAATAGAAGGCAGATTTCAGACTACCTAACAGATCAAAAGGAAAATTTCTGTTCCGACACTGACAATGTTGAGTGTCTATGGAAAACGTTCAAGGCAATCGTAAAATGCGTTTTAGACAGGTACGTGCCGAGTAAAACTGTGCAGGATGGGAAAAACCCACAGTGGTTCAACAACAAACTTAGGAAACTACTGCGAAAGCAAAGATAGCTTCACTGCAAGTTTAAACGCAGCCAAAACCTCTCCGACAAACAGAAGCTAAACGATGTCAAAGTTAGCGTAAGGAGGGCTATGCGTGAAGCGTTCAGTGAATTCGAAACTAAAATTCTATGTACCGATTTGTCAGAAACTCCTAGGAAGTGGATCGAAACAGCATATCCAGACACTCTGGGATGATGGTGGCATTGAAACAGAGGATGACACACTTAAAGCTGAAATACTAAACACCTTCTTCCAAAGCTGTTTCACAGAAGAAGACCGCACTGCAATTCCTTCTCTAAAACCTCGCGCTCACGAGAAAATGGCTGACTTCGAAATATGTGTCCAAGGAACAGAAAAGCAACTGAAATCACTCAACAGAGGAAAGTCCACTGGACCTGACGGGATAGCAATTCGATTCTACACAGAGTACGCGAAAGAACTTGCCCCCCTTCTAACAGCCGTGTACCGCAAGTCTCTAGAGGAACGGAAGGTTCCAAGCGATGGGAAAAGAGCACAGGCAGTTCCAATTTTCAAGAAGGGTTGTAGAGCAGATGCGCAAAACTATAGACCTATATCTCTGACGTCAATCTGTTGTAGAATTTTAGAACATGTTTTTTGCTCGCGTATCATGTCGTTTCTGGAAACTCAGAATCTACTCTGTAGGAATCAACATGGATTCCGGAAACAGCGATCGTGAGAGACCCAACTCGCTTTATTTGTTCATGAGACCCAGAAAATATTAGATACAGGCTCCCAGGTAGATGCCATTTCCTTTTACTTCCGGAAGGCGTTCGATACAGTTCCGCACTGTCGCCTGATAAACAAAGTAAGAGCCTACGGAATATCAGACCAGCTGTGTGGTTGGATTGAAGAGTTTTTAGCTAACAGAACACAGCATGTTGTTATGAATGGGGAGACGTCTACAGACGTTAAAGTAACCTCTGGCGTGCCGCAGGGGAGTGTTATGGGACCATTGCTTTTCACAATATATATAAATGACCTAATAAATAGTGTCGGAAGTTCTAAGCGGCTTTTCGCGGATGATGCTGTAGTGTACATAGAAGTTGCAGCATTAGAAAACTGCAGCGAAATGCAGGAAGATCTGCAGCGGATAGGCACGGTGCAGGGAGTCGCAACTGACCCTTAACATAGACAAATGTAATGTATTGCGAATACACAGAAAGAAGGATCCTTTATTGTATGATTATATGATAGCGGAACAAACACTGGTAGCAGTTACTTCTGTAAAATATCTGAGTGTATACGTACGAAACGATATGAAGTGGAATGATCATATAAAATTACACTCCTGGAAACGGAAAAAAGAACACATTGACACCGGTGTGTCAGACCCACCATACTTGCTCCGGACACTGCGAGAGGGCTGTACAAGCAATGATCACACGCACGGCACAGCGGACACACCAGGAACCGGTGTTGGCCGTCGAATGGCGCTAGCTGCACAGCATTTGTGCACCGCCGCCGTCAGTGTCAGCCAGTTTGCCGTGGCATACGGAGCTCCATCGCAGTCTTTAACACTGGTAGCATGCCGCGACAGCGTGGACGTGAACCGTATGTGCAGTTGACGGACTTTGAGCGAGGGCGTATAGTGGGCATGCGGGAGGCCGGGTGGACGTACCGCCGAATTGCTCAACACGTGGGGCGTGAGGTCTCCACAGTACATCGATGTTGTCGCCAGTGGTCGGCGGAAGGTGCACGTGCCCGTCGACCTGGGACCGGACCGCAGCGACGCACGGATGCACGCCAAGACCGTAGGATCCTACGCAGTGCCGTAGGGTACCGCACCGCCACTTCCCAGCAAATTAGGGACACTGTTGCTCCTGGGGTATCGGCGAGGACCATTCGCAACCGTCTCCATGAAGCTGGGCTACGGTCCCGCACACCGTTAGGCCGTCTTCCGCTCACGCCCCAACATCGTGCAGCCCGCCTCCAGTGGTGTCGCGACAGGCGTGAATGGAGTTACGAATGTGTCGTCTTGAGCGATGAGAGTCGCTTCTGCCTTGGTGCCAATGATGGTCGTATGCGTGTTTGGCGCCGTGCAGGTGAGCGCCACAATCAGGACTGCATACGACCGAGGCACACAGGGCCAACACCCGGCATCATGGTGTGTGGAGCGATCTCCTACACTGGCCGTACACCACTGGTGATCGTCGAGGGGACACTGAATAGTGCACGGTACATCCAAACCGTCATCGAACCCATCGTTCTACCATTCCTAGACCGGCAAGGGAACTTGCTGTTCCAACAGGACAATGCACGCCCGCATGTATCCCGTGCCACCCAACGTGCTCTAGAAGGTGTAAGTCAACTACCCTGGCCAGCAAGATCTCCGGATCTGTCCCCCATTGAGCATGTTTGGGACTGGATGAAGCGTCGTCTCACGCGGTCTGCACGTCCAGCACGAACGCTGGTCCAACTGAGGCGCCAGGTGGAAATGGCATGGCAAGCCGTTCCACAGGACTACATCCAGCATCTCTACGATCGTCTCCATGGGAGAATAGCAGCCTGCATTGCTGCGAAAGGTGGATATACACTGTACTAGTGCCGACATTGTGCATGCTCTGTTGCCTGTGTCTATGTGCCTGTGGTTCTGTCAGTGTGATCATGTGATGTATCTGACCCCAGGAATGTGTCAATAAAGTTTCCCCTTCCTGGGACAATGAATTCACGGTGTTCTTATTTCAATTTCCAGGAGTGTAGTAGTTGGTCAGGTTAAGATTCATTGGGAGAGTCCTTAGAAAATGTAGTCCATCAACGAAGGAGGTGGCTTACAAAACATTCGTTCGACCTATACTTGAGTATTGTTCATCAGTGTGGGATCCGTACCAGGTCGGGTTGACAGAGGAGATAGAGAAGACCCAAATAATAGCGGCGCGTTTCGACACAGGGTTATTTGGTAAGCGTGATAGCGTTACGAAGATGTTTAGCAAACTCAGCTGGCAAACTCTGCAAGAGAGGCGCTCAGCATCGCGGTGTAGTTTGCTGTCCAGGTTTCGAGAGGGTGCGTTTCTGGATGAGGTATCGAATATATTGCTTCCCCCAACTTATAGCTCCCGAGGAGATCACGAATGTAAAATTAGAGAGGAGGCTTTCCGGCAGTCGTTCTTCCCGCGAACCATACGCGACTGGAACAGGAAAGGGAGGTAATGACAGTGGCACGTGAAATGCCCTCCGCCACACACCGGTGGGTGGCTTGCGGAGTATAAATGTAGATGAATAACAGTGTTCGTATTGCCACCAGACTCCGTTCTCTGCATTATGCCGCCATCACAGTGCGAGTCACATTGATGAAAGTCAAAAGTCACACAATGCGCTTCGGCGCCGTTCACACTGCTCTTTTTGAACGATAAACACTTTCTTCCTATAAGTGAGCTACCCCAGATCATTATTAAATACGCAACTATTGAATGAAAATGCGCAAAATACATCGACTTACCGATTTGTCTGACCTCAATATTTGCAATGATTTGGAATGCAATCGGACGGAACAGGGCTTCAACGCAAATCTTTCTTGGAAGGAAGTTTTGACGTTGAAACTGGTAGAGGGAAACAGTTTTATTCTCTGCTAACATCGAAAATTAACTGTTTTCGCCAACACTGCTCAAGCTACAGTAGTGGATGCCGTACTTTCGCATCTTCTTAGTATTTATTTTTTAGTAAGTTTATTTCATGTTCCATGGATCATTTTACACGATAAATTGTTATGATGCGGAACGAATTACGTTCAAATCACAAATTAATATGCAAATACGGCTACATGCAAAATATTGTGTATGTGTGTATATGTGTGGTGGTGGTGTGTGTGTGAGAGAGAGAGAGAGAGAGAGAGAGAGAGAGAGAGAGAGAGAGAGGGACAGGGAGACGTATTGCATTGCTGTCAGTCAGATATATCATACCCAGTGGGGTAAATGATCAAAAATTTTTGTTGCGCATTGTACACCCTTTTTTGTGCTAAAGACAACCTTAATTTGTGTAGTGAATGTCAATTTCCCTTCTGGTATTTTAATTATGTACATCACTGTACCTTTTGAAGTGTAGTGTGTTGCCTACAAACCTCTTCAGGGAATCAGGGAATATATATATATATATATATATATATATATATATATATATATATATATATATATATATATACGTGCAAGTGTGCTGTGGACAACATGGTTTATTCCTTAGAACAGAGGATGTTTCTGGTGTTGGAATTCCACCGCCTAGAACACAGTGTTGTTGCAACAAGACGAAGTTTTCAACGGAGGCTTAATGTAACCAAAGGACCGAAAAGCGATACAATAAAGGATCTGTTTGAAAAATTTCAACGGACTGGGAACGTGACGGATGAACGTGCTGGAAAGGTAGGGCGACCGCGTACGGCAACCACAGAGGGCAACGCGCAGCTAGTGCAGCAGGTGATCCGACAGCGGCCTCGGGTTTCCGTTCGCCGTGTTGCAGCTGCGGTCCAAATGACGCCAACGTCCACGTATCGTCTCATGCGCCAGAGTTTACACCTCTATCCATACAAAATTCAAACACGGCAACCCCTCAGCGCCGCTACCATTGCTGCACGAGAGACATTCGCTAACGATATAGTGCACAGGATTGATGACGGCGATATGCATGTGGGCAGCATTTGGTTTACTGACGAAGCTTATTTTTACCTGGACGGCTTCGTCAATAAACAGAACTGGCGCATATGGGGAACCGAAAAGCCCCATGTTGCAGTCCCATCGTCCCTGCATCCTCAAAAAGTACTGGTCTGGGCCGCCATTTCTTCCAAAGGAATCATTGGCCCATTTTTCAGATCCGAAACGATTACTGCATCACGCTATCTGGACATTCTTCGTGAATTTGTGGCGGTACAAACTGCCTTAGACGACACTGCGAACACCTCGTGGTTTATGCAAGATGGTGCCCGGCCACATCGCACGGCCGACGTCTTTAATTTCCTGAATGAATATTTCGATGATCGTGTGATTGCTTTGGGCTATCCGAAACATACAGGAGGCGGCGTGGATTGGCCTCCCTATTCGCCAGACATGAACCCCTGTGACTTCTTTCTGTGGGGACACTTGAAAGACCAGGTGTACCGCCAGAATCCAGAAACAATTGAATAGCTGAAGCAGTACATCTCATCTGCATGTGAAGCCATCCCGCCAGACACGTTGTCAAAGGTTTCGGGTAATTTCATTCAGAGACTACGCCATATTATTGCTACGCATGGTGGATATGTGGAAAATATCGTACTATAGAGTTTCCCAGACCGCAGCGCCATCTGTTGTTGAAGATTGTAACTACTGTAATTTCGAAAGTTTGTCTGCCTGAAAATGTACTGTTGTCCCAAGCATATTGCAACAAACGGTGTATTTCTATCGCTGCTCGTTTAGTTTGTATTGCCGTTTCAAATATACCGGTCATTTTTGAAACACCCTGTATATATATAATGTCAACAAGTACACCGAATGACCAACTCCTTAAATAGATATTTACAAGATGATCATGGGTAAGCACCACATATTACTCTTATCATACGTTTTTTGACCAAAGAAGACTTTCTTTCTTAAAGATAAGTCACCCCTGAAAATTATTCCGTATCAAATTGTTGAACGAAAATATGTAAAATATATCAGCTTGCTGATTTGTCTCTCCCCAATATCTACAATGATTCTATGTGCAAATGTGGGTCAAGTAACTTGTCTTATGAGTTCGAGATGTGCTTTTTCCAGTTTAAATTGTCATCAACATTATCATTAAAAAGAATTATGAAGTTTGCGCCTATTTATTATTTCTTCACTATGTGTTGCACTTATCATTGGTGTCATACCCTCAAATGTGTAGAACTGAATATGTTGTGTCTTCTTAAAATTGAGGCTGGCCATTCTCAGGAAACCACTCAGTGATACTTTTAAGAAAGCTGTTTACCATTTCGTCTGTATGTACTCTTGGACCGAAAAGTATACTAGTGTCCACTGCAAAAATAACCAATTCTGCTTGTTGTATATCACATAGCAGATCGTCCACATAACTAAGGAACAACAGTGGACCTACGGCTGACCTTTGGGGAACACCATATGTGATTTCCGCCCTAGTCAGAATTACATTTCCGAACTACATTGGTTGTATAACTAAGTGCAACTTTCCATATTCTGTTCATTAGATGCAACATTGGTTGGCTATACCATCAATCGAATAAAGCTTCGCTTTATGTAGGACAATACTGTGATTCACAGAGTTAAGTGCCTTAGATAGGTCGCAGAAAGTATCAATTAACACTCTTATATCATTTAATGTTTGCAAAATTTGATGAGTGAACTTGTAAATGACATTCTCAGTGGAGCAATTCCTCTGAAACACAAAATGTGATTTCTTGAGGATATCATTGTTGTTAAGGTGGGATACTATTCTAGAATACACCACATTCTCAAAAATTCTTCTTCTTCTTTGTTTCTGTGTCACCTTGCAGATTTTTAATGACGTCTTATATGGTCTCCACAGGTGAGGCGAGATATATGAAAATCAAAAATGATTCAAGATCTGCAATAACTAAACAAAGTCAACACGTACCCTGTGTATAAATAAGAACACAAACTTTATATGTGAAAAACCTTAGAGATTTTTTTAATAAAACAAACTATTAACATTCTACATCTTTGTTCTTCGTACCACATGTTTATTTCTCAACACAGTCACACTGGTGACGAACACATTTCTCCCAATGAAAGACCGGGTTGTTGATACTGTTGCTGAAGGCTGACTTTGTTGATGGAGCCACATCATCTCTGCTTGCACTGAAGGTGTTCTTTAAGTTTTAGAAAAAGGCGAAAATGAGATGGGAACGAGTCAGGACTGCATGGAGGACGATCGATAACGGCGAACCCAAGGCGTCAGATTGCTGCAGATCACAGCTCTCGTTTGCCGTCTGGTACTGTCATGATGAGAGAGAGGTTACTCCATGTGTGGATGTATTCTTCCAATTTGTGGTTTCAGTTTTCTGAGAAACTCGCAGTACACTGTTTCTGACCCACCAACACAGTTAGGCTACACTCTGCCATGTTACACCCTGCAGTTCGGAGGTCTCTAGCGGGAGAGGATTGCGACTTGGGTCAGCGCAGTGGGAAAGTCGACCGAGTAATATATATGACATGTAATACCTTAACGGTATTGAGAACAAAAAACAAACAAAAAAAAAAAACAACGGAGGCATTACTATTTAGCACGCTCTCGTGATCTCGTAAACGATTATCGAAGCAAATTTCATCATGCACACTTAAGAACAAAGTCTTTGAACCTAACCAGTAGTTTATATGTCGTGAATTACATTTTTTTCCTTACACATACGACAGATTTAAGGGGACCACACCCCGCCAATCTAACCCATCTTAATTTAGGCAAGTATTTGACCTGTTTCTGAAAAAAAAAAAAAAAAAAAAAACTATTCGATGCAGAACCTTAATATTTTTACTGTATGTTACATGATGCTAATAGAGTCAACTGTACTAAAATCTACTTTATCCATTTTATAATTTTCAAGAAATACTTTTTTAAATTTATTAACAAAAAATTTTAAGTTTTTTCCGCAGGAAATATTTTTTTGTGAACTTCCTAATGGGGGAATATTAATGAATGTAGTACCAGAGATGGCTTTTTATGTTATGCAGAGTCTCTGAAAACTGCATTCATTTATATATGGTAGTTTCTGATATAATGGGGCATATGAATTGAAAATTTTAACTTGCGGGAAATTGAATTCATAGAAAACCATTTTGAAATTTGTTACTTGTTAATTAAAACTGTCTTGCTCCATATGATGGCCCTTATTTGGCCTCTAGCAGGTCTTCCAGCTTCTTTTTCACCTTCCTGGATGTTTGTCTTGCTTTCTTTGCCATATTAGATGCAGACCTGTCTGCATCGGCTATCCTCATTTTATCGCAGTGTTGCAGTCCAGTGATCATATTTTCACCAGGATTAATTCCCAGCTTTTTCAGTACCCAACAGTTTCCAATATTATCACAACTGAATGTAATAAAAGCATCATGAACTCCTTGTTTCATTGTATGCATGCCTACAAATACAGTTTTAGTAAGGCAGATCAAAATTATGCTGTTGAAACATTCATTTGGGTTCTGTGTCTGCCCATGCAGACATTTCCTTAGAAGGTCAGGATGAGCCAAATCTCTGAAAATAGGTTTAATTTCTGTAATAACAGCAGCAGGAAGAGAATGCTGGTAGGGGTAAGACTCTCCAGTTGCCTGAGCCCTATTGTATTTCCACCACGAATTTTCTCCTGATGGACACAATCCATGACATGGCTTATCATCAGTAGAGGACTTATGGAAGAATATGGCCCAAACATCTCTTTTCATTGCCTCCAGATTTTCTTTTTTTCTCGTAACTGCCTGCCCATAGTATACTTGCAAGTTTTCTATAACAACTACTCGCAATCACACTTGAACAAAACTAACCGCGTGTTTGAAACCGTGTTATTTACAAACAGCAGAAACAAAAGAATACCGACCGTTGCATTCCAAGGGAAGCCAACACACTCGGGAGTAAAAAAGAAATCCCTAACGTGCAATATAGGGGATATAAAGATCTAATATATATGCAGAAAAGTGGGCGTGGCACACAAACATACGTGATAGGAAAATGTTCTTTAAATGCTCGAAAAAATTTTTTTTCAGCAAAATACTTTTCAGAGTACTTAAATAAAACCTTAATCTACCGAAATATGATGAAAACCGAAAATCGATTTTTTTCGACACGAACCAAGGTGTGGTCTCCTTAAGGGCAACAAAACCATTTTGCTGCTTGCTTCCAGATTCCAAGTATACTACACACTCCTTACGACATTGTGTTTTAGGATTCCTGTGCGAAATCCCTATTCCTCATGTTGGAACCAGTTTAATTCATCACCCCATATTTTGCTACCATGGCAGCAACTAATGTCCATACTAGGGTAATAGGTTTCACCGGGAACCAATTCATTTGGCTAATTTCAAAACTGTATCAAAAATGAATTGCGGAAGCTGTTGTATAACATTTACATTGAATTAGAAGATTATTTCGAAAAGTAACGGTATTTCAAGGCATGCTGGAGAACAAAATATCATGTTTTGCACATACAGCTGTAATAGAATTGTACCGGTTGAATTCATATTACTCGAATATGAATCATAATACAAAATTGTTAAGGCTTTTGTGGCCACTAGTTGAGAAAATGCCTGTTGGATTTTGTCTCGAGTCTTTCATTTGATGATTTTTCTGACGATTCGGCAGCACGAGTGCAGCGGCATTGTCAAAGTTTCACCCTCCATTGCTCGTGGTGGACTGGGTGAAACTTTGTCAATGCCAGCCACTTGTGCTGCCGAATCGTCAGAAAAATCATCAGACGAAGGACCCGAGACAGAAGCCAACAGGCAGTTTGTCATGAATCATAATATTTAAACCTCAAAAAGTTCACATATATTACAGGCTTGCAAAGTCTGAGGGCAGTTTTAGAATCAGCACATGTATTTCTTTAACATGAAGCACTTTGTACATCAATTGTTAGTCCTTCTAAATTTCGTAGAAATTTCATTTATTTTTTTGTGAGAAGAGGGCAGACATGTTTCAGGACATAATAGTAGACTCAAGTAGGCTTGTAATACCCAACAGACAATTTCTTTTAAGATAATCTATACTAATATATGAAGGGGAATCGTTGTTTCCAAAAAATTCGAAAAGTTTTTGACCAATTTACTTCAGCTTTTTACACGCTACTCTAATAAACATTTGCATGGACAGAGGCTAAATCTTTTTTAAAATATACTATATATAATTATATATATGTAATAGCCTACACAAAGGGGAAATATTGTTAGCATAAATCTCAAAGAAGTTTTTGACCAATTTATTTTAAATTTCTGCAAAACACTGTAATGAAGATTGGAACATAGAAGGGCTGAGCATTTTTAAAATTATGATGTCCAGATTTTCTGTTAAAACTAACCGTGAGAAAGCAAATGAGATGATGATGTGCGCTGCGAAAATATGCAATTCGATTTTCTTTCTCACAGTCCACTTTAACTACAGTAGGATAACAGCGCATTATTTAAACCAAAAGGCGAATAATTGTTTCACCCCCTACACAGTACTTCTAAATAATTTCAAACAAAAATTGTGTATAAAAGTAAATATTGTTTTGTTTTCTTCATCACATTCGGTTTTAACTACGACAGCAGACCATTTAACCAATAAGACGAATTTTTCACAAGGTCAGTTTTATGTTGCCCTTTTACGAACCGGTAGTTCAGAAAAGCAGTTCATACTCTTACCATGCAGTATCGACGAAAAGAATTATGTTGTATAGTCTGAATTTTTGTGATTATGTTGTGTACGGTAATAAAAAAACTGAAAACAATAAAAACCAAAAACGGCAACACAAGAGATTTTTTATTCATATACCGTATGATTAAATACAATTTCCAGTTCCACAGCATCAAAGTGGTCGAGTCGCAACGCGGAGCCGAAACCTGCCTCTGGACACAGTGAAAGGGTACAGTACCGCCCGACACTGAAAATAGGTACAACATTCTTCGTTATTCTTGTCAGAACAACATATTTTTTGTAATAATAACTAAATTTCACTTAATACACCGAAGCCAGATACCAGTGTAGGAAAGAAGGACAATTTATTTAATTGATCAACATGCACTCCCACAAAATAAATCCCTACATCCAATTTGGTGAGATCTGTGAAATGAATGAATGTATGGTCGTCTGCTAACTGCAGATAGTGAATGTGCAGTATATGATCATCTTTGAGACGGTCCTTTGGTCCCCTTTGGTGGAACCGAAGAGATGAAATTTACCCGAGCTCTGAGCGCCTGAAATGTGGCTGACCAATACGGTAGCATGGTGCTCCCCCACCTCGGCGGAGGTGTGAAATGACCTGAAGAACGGCCATATTTCAGCACTCTGGCGCTGGATCTTGTGTTGGTAAGACCTGTCTTAGGTGTGCTCCGTAAAGACAAAAGAGTGGAGACATGGCATGCATATGGAATATTTAAGAGTAGTTTGAAATAATAATTTCTCTATTTCAGGAACTTTTGTGGGGAGAATTAAATGTCAGGCAGGTAGTATTAAGGGGATCGTAGTAATCTTCGGAAGTGACCAACGGTCACAGTGAAACCACGTGTAGCAATAAGTTGAAATACTTGCGAGTGCTAGTACAAAGTTGAAATACTTGCGAGTGCTATAGTTAAGCTGAATTACTGGCGGGTGTACTATAAGTTGGAAATATCTAAGAAATGGCGTGTGCAGGACTTGAAATTAGAGACGAGTACTTCCACGTGGTGAGTACTGTGTGAGTCTCAATCTGTGTATGAGACAAAGGATAAAGAGAAGTACTCGTCCATGGTATCAGTTGAGAACTCGCGTGTGTGACGAATATGATCTTAGTATTACTTTGGGTGTTATGTTTCCGTGTGATGCTAGATTCAAACTCTAATACTCTGAGAGAGGAGCAAGGTGAGTCAGCCGTCTATCCAGCAACGCCACTTGGCTTGCATTGCACAGGAAGACGTGCATATATCGTCCAGAGTTCGTAGTGGGAAAGAAAAGTTACGAAGTGGGGCAGTCTCGTGTGAAACTGGGATGAATACTAATTTAAGTGGGAAAGCTGAAAGTGAAGTGATTATAACGTTGTGACTGTTCTTTGTGATGTATTTCATGTAATTTAAATATATGTGGTTTGCATGGGAGAGAAGCAAGAGAGGATCAGAGGCAGTGGGTTATGCATGTTCCTTTTTGTACCGCTCGGTTTGGAGTAAATTTTCATGATGATGGGTGTGAGAGCCGAAGTGTGAGATATAGCAAAAGATCCACCATCCTATCCAGAAAGTGCACTGTAGCGTTAGATAATTACGAGACCATAAGATAGAGAATCACCAATGTAAAGCCATGCCCACTGGGCGGAGTTTCTCATGTGTAATTGTTGTATAAAATGTAATGGTGTGTTTAGGTTATCTTTGAATCATAATAGAATTTATCGGAATAAAAAAAGATAGTGAAAAGAAAAAGATTGGTGGCCTTGTTCTTTGAATAGTGTGTAGTCATGATATCCAGAATTTATAATGTGTGCGCCATTCGTATTCAGTGTGATGGGCACATGTTGATCAAAGCCGTTGGGTAAGAAAGAAAATGTGGTATTGCCAGAGCGTAGTGAACAGTCAGAGTTGTGTAAATTCCTAAATGTCGCGTGTGAGTTATCCGTTTCCGTTGCATAATATTCAAACAGGAGAATAATTGGTAGCTTAATTGTGGGTACTAGAGCTCATAATCAGTCATTGATGTCACAGGAGAAATAAGAATGAATCCACTCGCTTGGCAGACCACTCATCTTGCAGGCCTGACTGCTTGATGCCACAATATGAGCAAGGCATGTGGGTGCCTCTCAGCAGTTTTCAGAGATACCCGACATTAGGACGTATACCCAATTCCCACACATACGAGCAACAGCGAAGTGTTTCTAAGATTGCTAGTGTATTATAAATGAAAACAAAGCTGCCCTTCAAGCATCTTAATTCTATTATTAAATACATTTTTATAGTTCTCTTTGTGATGTTATATCCCTTAACCTGATGGGGACAGGGATGTCATTAAAATACATGTTGAGTAGAAGCCCAATCTTCACATGAGAGCAATTTGATATAAATATACATACATATGCATACAAACATAATTCAGAAACTTGACAGGGAGTTGCTGGTGTGACAGGTCACTTACAGACATACAGTACTTTCAATATTTGCGGGTACTGATCAAAGGAAGGTTGGCAACACTGTGAAATATACTCTGATGTCAGGCACGTGCGATTTTGGCAGTTGTTTACAAAATAAATACTGTGCTAGGACGAGGTAGTTTGATTTCGTAATACTGGGTGGTGGATATGAAGTGGTCCGTACGATCTATGGCAGCATTAACGGAGTAGGAAAATACAGTTACTTCCCGTACAGCCGGTCGAACCTTGGAGCACATTTACACAGTCTTCCTGCCTGATATAGTTGTTAGCAGAGGTGAGTCTGGTTGCGGCCCAAGATGGCCTCCCAGGTCACCTGATCTGTCAGTGCGAGATTACTTTGTGGGGGGAGCCCTCAAGTCTAAGGTGTATCGCAGCAACCCTCGTAGTCTTCAAGCAGTCCAGCTTCGATCAGCAACTTGGTAACCAGGGCCCAAAAGTGCAAAGAGATGGATGGTAGTCAATTTCAACATCTTCCAGAGTCAGCTTAGTAGCGTATTTCCTTTCCTCTGCTGTGTGTCTTTATACCCTGTAACTCTGTTCTCCAGGCAAGTTTTATTCGCTCCACCGTGTTCTCACGCTGGATACAAGTACACAAACCTGAGAGCACAGGTGAACATTAGGGCCCGAGAGACCTGTAATCGACTTGAGCCACCAAATTCACTACATTACACTTATGAAGTCCACAAGTTGTATTCGTGGCATGCTACAATGAATGAGCTCTCAAATGTTACTTTTATCGACCAAAATCATAGATAACGCCAGAAACGTCCCTTCGGGTAGCCCCAAACAAAACACTGAAAGTCGGGTTAACAGATACCATTTGTGATGCAAGAAGTCACGGTGTAATAACAGAACTAAGAAACACCGATGATGAAGTTTATTAACGGTGAAGTAAAATTTACAAGCGATGCTCCTGACGAATATAGTATGGTACATTTTCCTCACTCCAGGGAAGTGAAATGACATAAAAAGCATTTTCGAATCATTTAAAATTGTTCAACAAAAGATATACATACCAACACAACAAATAGTATTTAGAAGGAAATAAAGAACGCCTTTTTACCTTTTGCTTTGTTTTATCATTTCTCTGTAAGTACTAAATAAAATAAAAAACTGTCAATTTTCCTTTCAATAGAGATGACTTTTTCACGCGTATAACGTTGTGTATTTCAGTAAACAATGCCAAAAGCATTTTCTAAACCTAGAAATACTATAGTCGTACGTTTCCCCTTCCTATAGCTTATATTCTAAGCCATGCGACCAGTATCGCCTCGTGTTTGCCAACATTTCACAGAAATCGACAGTGGTGTTCCACTACGTCCACTTCCACCAATTTTTTCCATTTATCTGTAAATCAGTCGTGTGAGTATATTGCAACCAAGCATTTTGCAGTTTCCATCTTACAGCCAGCCGTCAGTAACTACGCTGTACCATATTTCCGCTGGCTGCCTTACGCTCGGCTAAGTAATCGTTGACTGAAGTAGCCTTCCGCCGTCCCGCAGATTATTGGTATGCTGTGCGTATTCGGCGCGTAAGTTAAGATCGTGCTGACAGTGTGACTAATCTACAAGGTGGTGTTCCGAAAGGATAGGATAAACGCAGTTGGCGGTGGCGTGTTTGTTTCTGTTAGAAGTCGTTTACCTGGTAACGAAACTCAGGCAGACAGTTGTTGAGGCAGAGGTCATTCTTGGCAACCGGAATATAATAATAATTGGATCCTTTTACCGACCTCCCAACTCCGATACAGTTCCTGATAGGTTCAAAGAAAACTTGAGCTTAATTTCAAACACGTACCCGATTCATAAAATTATGGTTGGTGGTGACTTCAATTTACCATAGATATGTTGGCGAAAATACATGATTAAATCCAGATGTACGCATAAAACATCATCCGAAATTGTGATAAACGCATTCTCTGAAAATTATTTCGAGCAGTTAGTTCGTGAGCCCACGCGAACAGTAAACGGTTGTCGAAACACAGTTGACCTCTTAGCAACAAATAATCCTGAGTTAATAACGAGCCTCCAAACGGATACAGGGATTGGTCAATACAGGGTTGTCGTAGCGAGACTGAATACTGTAACCCCCAAATCTACAAAAAAAAAAAAAAAAAAAAAAAAAAAAAAAAAAAAAAAAAAAAAAAAAAAAAAAAACAACGAAAGCAGATAAAAATTCACTTGACGTCTTCCGAGATACAATCTCTCCACTCCTTCCACATTAAAAATATAAGTGTAGACCGGATATGGCTTGTATTCAAAGAAATAGTCTACCAAATAAATTAACAAACGACGGAGCTGATTCTTCTTGGAACACAAAACGGGTCAGAACACAGCTGCAGAAACAATGAAAAAAATTCCTAATTTAAACAGACGCAAAATCCCCAAATGGGTATCTGTTATGGAAGCTCGAAATTTAGCGCGAACACCAGTGCGAGATGCTTATTATAGTTTCCACAAAGAAATTTTATCTCGAAACGTGACGGAAAATCCAGAGAGATTCCGGTCGTATGTAAAGGATGCTAACGTCATGATAGCTATGGGAATACTATCGACGACAGTGCTGCCAAAGCAGAGTTACTAAACACAGCCTTCCGAAATGCCTTCTCAAAAGAAGACGAAGTAAATATTCCAGAATTCGAATCAATAACAGCTGCCAACATGAGTAACGTAGAAGTAAATATCTTCGGGGTAGTGAAGTAACTTAAATAACTTAATAAAAGCAAGTCTTCTGGTACAGACTGTACACCAATTATGTTCCTTTCAGAGTATGCTGATGCAATAGCTCCATACTTAACGATCATATACAACCGCTCGCTCTACGAAAGATCCGTACCCGAGGAATGGAAAGTTTCACAGGTCATACCAATATTCAACAAAGGTAGCAGGAGTAATCCACAAGATTACAGGTACATATCATTAACGTTGATATATTGTGTTCGAACATTATCAGTTACTTCGATGAGAACGGTCTAGTGAAACACAGTCAACACGGATTTAGAAAATATCGTTCTTGTGAAACACAACTAGCTCTTTACTGACACGAAGTGTGGAGTGCTACTGAAAAGGGATTTCACATCGATTCCGCATTTCTAGATTTCCAAAAGGCTTTTGACACTATATCACACAAACGGCTTGTAGTGAAATTGTGTGCTTATGGAATATCGTATCAGTTATGTGACTGGATTCGTGATTTCCTGTCATAGAAGTCACAGTTCGTAGTAACTGACGGAAAGTCTTCGAGTAAAACAGAAGTGATTTCTGGCGTTACCCAAGGTAGTGTTATAGGGCCTTATCTATATAAGCGATTTAGGAGACAATCTGAGCAGCCGTCATAGGTTGTTTGCAGATGACGCTGTCGTTTATCGACTAGCAAAGTCGTCAGAAAATCAAAACGAATTGCTTAACGATTTAGAAATGATACATGAATGGTTCGAAAATCAGCAATTGACCCTAAGTAATGAAAAGTATGAGGCCATCCACAAGAGTGTTAAATGGAATCCGTTAAGCTTCGGTTGCACGATAAATCCGTGTAATCTAAAGCCGTAAATCAACTAAATACGTAGGAATTACAATTACGAAGAATTTAAATTGGAAAGGTTGTGGGGAAGGGAAACGAAAGACTGCATCTTATTGAGAGAACACTTAGAAAATGTAACACACCTGCTAAAGGATACTGTCTACACTAAGCTTGTCCGTCCCCTTTTAGAATTCTGCTGCGTGGTATGAGATCCTTACCAAATAGGACTGACGGCGTACATCGAGTAAGCTCAAAGAAGAGCAACACGTTTTGTATTATCATGAAATAGGGGAGAGAGTGTCACGGACATGATACAGGATTTGGGACGGACATCATTAACAGAAAGGCGTTTTTCGTTGCGGTGGAATCTTCTCACGAAATTTCAATCAACAACTTTCTCCGCAGTGTGCGAAATATTTTGTTGACGCCCAGCTACATAGGGAGAAACGATCATCATAATGAATTAAGGGAAATTAGAGCTCGCACGGAAAGATATCGGTATTCGTATTCTCCGCGCGTTGTTTGTTGTTGTTGTTGTTGTTGTGGTCTTCAGTCCTGAGACTGGTTTGATGAAGCTCTCCATGCTACTCTATCCTGTGCAAGCTTCTTCATCTCCCAGTACCTACTGCAACCTACATCATTCTGAATCTGCTTAGTGTATTGATCTCTTGGTCTCCCTCTATGATTTTTACCCTCCACGCTGCCCTCCAATGCTAAATTTGCGATCCCTTGATGCCTCAAAACATGTCCTACCAACCGGTCCCTTCTTCTTGTCAAGTTGTGCCACAAACTTCTCTTCTCCCCAATCCTATTCAATACCTCCTCATTAGTTACGTGATCTACCCACCTTATCTTCAGCATTCTTCTGTAGCACCACATTTCGAAAGCTTATATTCTCTTCTTGTCCAAACTATTTATCGTCCATGTTTCACTTCCATACATGGCTACACTCCATACAAATACTTTCAGAAACGACTTCCTGACACTTAAATCTATACTCGATGTTAACAAATTTGTCTTCTTCAGAAACGATTTCCTTGCCATTGCCAGTCTACATTTTATATCCTCTCTACTTCGACCATCATCAGTTATTTTACTCCCTAAATAGCAAAACTCCTTTACTACTTTAAGTGTCTCATTTCCTAATCTAATCCCCTCACCATCACCCGATTTAATTTGACTACATTCCATTATCCTCGTTTTGCTTTTGTTGATGTTCATCTTATATCCTCCTTTCAAGACACTGTCCATTCCGTTCAACTGCTCTTCCAAGTCCTTTGCTGTCTTTGACAGAATTACAATGTCATCGGCGAACCTCAAAGTTTTTACTTCTTCTCCATGAATTTTAATACCTACTCCGAGTTTTTCTTTTGTTTCCTTTACTGCTTGCTCAATATACAGACTGAATAACATCGGGGAGAGGCTACAACCCTGTCTCACTCCTTTCCCAACCACTGCTTCCCTTTCATGCCCCTCGACTCTTATAACCGCTATCTGGTTTCTGTACAAATTGTAAATAACCTTTCGCTCCTTGTATTTTACCCCTGCCACCTTCAGAATTTGATAGAGAGTATTCCAGTTAACGTTGTCAAAAGCTTTCTCTAAGTCTACAAATGCTAGAAACGTAGGTTTGCCTTTTCTTAATCTTTCTTCTAAGATAAGTCGTAAGGTTAGTATTGCCTCACGTGTTCCAACATTTCTACGGAATCCAAACTGATCTTCCCCGAGGTCCGCTTCTACCAGTTTTTCCATTCGTCTGTAACGAATTCGCGTTAGTATTTTGCAGCTGTCACTTATTAAACTGATAGTTCGGTAATTTTCACATCTGTCAACACCTGGATTCTTTGGGATTGGAATTATTATATTCTTCTTGAAATCTGTGGGTATTTCGCCTGTCTCATACATCTTGCTCACCAGATGGTAGATTTTTGTCATGACTGGCTCTCCCAAGGCCATCAGTAGTTCTAATGGAATGTTGTCTACTCCCGGGGCACTTGTTTCGACTCAGGTCTTTCAGTGCTCTGTCAAACTCTTCACGCAGTATAATATTTCCCATTTCATCTTCATCTACATCCTCTTCCATTTCCATAATATTGTCCTCAAGTACATCGCCCTTGTATAAACCCTCTATATACTCCTTCCACCTTTCTGCTTTCCCTTCTTTGCTTAGAACTGGGTTGCCATCTGAGCTCTTGATATTCATACAAGTGGTTCTCTTCTCTCCACAGGTCTCTCTAATTTTCCTGTAGGCAGTATCTATCTTACCCCTAGTGAGACAAGCCTATACATCCTTACATTTGTCCTCTAGCCATCCCTGCTTAGCCATTTTGCACTTCCTGTCGATCTCATTTTTGAGACGTTTGTATTCCTTTTTCCTGCTTCATTTACTGCATTTTTATATTTTCTCCTTTCATCAATTAAATTGAATATTTCTTCTGTTACCCAAGGATTTCTATTAGCCCTCGTCTTTTTACCTACTTGATGCTCTGCTGCCTTCACTACTTCATCCCTCAGAGCTACCCATTCTTCTTCTACTGTATTTCTTTCCCCCATTCCTGTCAATTGTTCCCTTATGCTCTCCCTGAAACTCTCTACAACCTCTGGTTCTTTCAGTTTATCCAGGTCCCATCTCTTTAAATTCCCACCTTTTTGCAGTTTCTTCAGTTTCAATCTGCAGTTCATAATCAATAGATTGTGGTCAGAATCCACATCTGCCCCTGGAAATGTCTTACAATTTAAGACCTGGTTCCTAAATCTCTGTCTTACCATTATATAATCTATCTGATACCTTTTAGTATCTCCAGGATTCTTCCAGGTATACAACCTCCTTTTATGATTCTTGAACCAAGTGTTAGCTATGATTAAGTTATGCTCTGTGCAAAATTCTACAAGGCGGCTTCCTCTTTCATTTCTTCCTCCCAATCCATATTCACCTACTATGTTTCCTTCTCTCCCTTTTCCTACTGACGAATTCCAGTCGCGTTGTTTGATAGTGGAATAATTAGGGAATTACTGCAAAGATGGTTCGATGGACCCTCTGCCAGGTATTTGAGTGTGATTTGCATAGTATCCACGTAGATGTAGAAGGCTGGTGGAATTGCGGAACTCAGCTGTCCTCAGGGTTGTCGTTTGTCGTGGTCATCTGTGTACTGTGTGATTATTGCATAGAACGAATCGTGTAAGTGATAGAGCTCCAAGCGTTATTTGGCAGTTCATCAGGTTTCCTGCCGTGTGCATTTCTAAGGATTCTTTAATAATGGAGTCCCAAAAAGATGTTGCTACGGCCGGAATCAGTGTTTTATCATACTCTACTGAATATGCTGTGAAGATACAGTGTTCGACAATAGCAGACTCTTCTGGTAGAAAAGGCGAGTGCAGCGTTAATTTTCGGTGTTGTATTTTTCCTCGAGTCGTATGGTCCGGCTTATGCAAGCCACACCACATTGTCGTGGTGTTTTGTTAATTCCGGCAGTTCGCAGTAACTATCTGTCCTTCACTGCTCCAAGAAGGCCTGCTATGTTAGACTGCTAGCGGGAAACCCATTTCGCCCGAAATGTACGGAGATCTCTTCGCTGTCTTGAGCGGAGTATTGTAAACGAAGACAAGAAAACCTGAAGATCTTTCCAGCACGTTTCCCTCATCATCCACATCCTAGTTTTTCTTTTAATCGATAATTCTTTGTTATCCAGTGCGTAGAATATCCAGGAGCACGTGACAGATCCGCAGAGTGAAGCTTGTGCGGAGATGGAATGTACTGACATTTTAGCCGAGCCTAAGACACTGCAGGTTGTTATTTCTGTTTTACATTCGTTGGCTTCGCTAGTTCCCAGCTAAACTCTCAGACAGCAACGTAACTTGCAGCTCGAGCTAAGCTAACAGATCAGTCTGTCACCACAATCAGGTGTCTGTTTTCACATTCATTGGAATCACAACCTCACACGCTCTTTCCAACATGAGACGGACCTCGGAGATACACTTCCTGTCATTCTGCCACCACAACCAGGCTTTCTGTTTTCACATTCATCGCCTTCACGAAACCGGAGCTACGGTATCCTCGAAAAGCCTCTTATCCCAGCCGGAGCCCGAAATTCCGCCGAGGTATCCCTGCTCAGAGATGTCACCCCACAGAAGTATTCTATCTCAGAGAATCCATATATCGTGATCACTGTCTTTACGTGGGTGAGGGCTTCAGGCCAACTACCTGGATCTGACACTGTGTAAGCTCCGTGTGCAAGTGTTTTTAGGCACACCCGTAGTCTGGAACTAGTGATAACAGAATTTTAAAATTCAGAACGAAGAGGGTGGCAGCCTATGTACACTGCTGGCCATTAAAATTGCTACACCACGAAGATTACGTGCTACAGACGCGAAATTTAACCGACAGGAAGAAGATGCTATGATATGTAAATGATTAGCTTTCAGAGCATTCGTACAGCACCTATAACGTGCTGACATGAGGAAAGTTCCCAACCGATTTCTCACACACAAACAGCAGTTGACCGGCGTTGCCTGATGAAACGTTGTTGTGATGCCTCGTGTAAGGAGGAGAAATGCGTACCATCACGATTCCGACTTTGATAAAGGTCGGATTGTAGCCTATCGCGATTGCGGTTTATCGTATCGCGACATTGCTGCTCGCGTTGGTCGAGATCCAATGACTGTTAGCAGAATATGGAATCGGTCGGTTAAGGAGGGTAATACGGAACGCCATGCTGGATCCCAACGGCCTCGTATCACTAGCAGTCGAGATGACAGGCATCTTATCCGCATGGCTGTAACGGATCGTGCAGCCACGTCTCGATCCCTGAGTCAACAGATGGGAACGTTTGCAAGACAACAACCATCTGCACGAACAGTTCGACGAGGTTTGCAGCAACATGGACTATGAGCACGGAGACCGTGGCTGCGGTTACCCTTGACGGTGCAGCACAGACAGGAGCGCCTGCGATGGTGTACTCAACGACGAACCTGGGTGCACGAATGGCAAAACATTTTTTCGGATGAATCCAGATTCTGTTTACAGCATCATGATGGTCGCATCCGTGTTTGGCGACATCGCGGTGAACGCACGTTGGAAGCGTGTATTCGTCATCGCCATACTGGCGTATCACCCGGGGTGATGGTATGGGGTGCCATTGGTTACACGTCTCGGTCACCTCTTGTTCGCATTGTCGGCACTTTGAACAGTGGACGTTACATTTCAGATGTATTACGACCCGTGGCTCTACCCTTCATTCGATCCCTGTGAAACCCTACATTTCAGCAGGATAATGCACGACCGCATGTCGCAGGTCCTGTACGGGCCTTTCTGGATACAGAAAATGTTCGACTGCTGCCCTGGCCAGCACATTCTCCAGATCTCTCACCAATTGAAAACGTCTGCTCAATGGTGACCGAGCAACTGTCTCATCACAATACGCCAGTCAGTACTGTTGATGAACTGTGGTATCGTTTTGAAGCTGCATGGGCAGCTGTACCTGTACACGCCATCCAAGCTCTGTTTCACTCAATGCCCAGGCGTATCAGGGCCGTTATTACTGCCAGAGGTGGTTGTTCTGGGTACTGATTTCTCTGGATCTATGCACCCAAACTGCGTTAAAATGTAATCACATGTCAGTTCTAGTATAGTATATTTGTCCAATGAATACCCGTTTATCACCTGCATTTCTTCTTGGTGTAGCAATTTTAATGGCCGGTAGTGTAATTGCGTGCAACTTCCTCATCAGCTGCTACTCAGTGTGGTTCGCAGAGACCAGAGGAGGTGCGTGGTACAGTCTGTGCGTGGCTCGTCTGCGGTCTACCTCCGGGCCTGGTCTGCTGGTGCAGTACAGTAGAAAGCCGCAGGGCTCCACTGGTCGGCAGAGGCACACCTGAGCGCGGCTGTCTTGTGTACCAGCGGCAGCGCCTGCTCCGTGGGGGAGCCAGGGCTATACAGAAGAGGCAGTCGCCTGCGAGCTGGACAGAGCACACCACGGTGCACCCACCACGTGAGCCAGGAGTAGACGGGAAGTGCGAAAAAATTAAGTTACATAACTGAACAAAATATAGCAAAATTTTTCAGAAGAACAAAGCGGCTTTAGGGCTGGAACATAACGCTGGATAACATCCACTGGCTTAGATTGGCAGCAGAAAATAGACAGAGCTAGTAACAGGGAAACACGCATGACTTCTGTGGGGACTTTGAAAAAGCACACAGCAGCATCGCAAGGTATGAGAGGAGACTAAAAGTATGCGGTGAATGGACTATTATGGATATGCGAATTTACAAAGAGACATGAGCAAAAGTAAAGATGAGAAGCAGAATAACACCAAATATCTTAACCAAAGTTGCAGTCTACAGCCATTACAGTTTAACATATATACAGAACAAGCGCTGGAAGCATGCTACAAGAAATGTTCACGAATGAGTATGTCAGTTGGAGAGTGCAGAATGCGTTAACTACTTTCTGCAGTTGAACGAATAATTTTTGCAAACAGCAGACAAGATATGGGACACATCCTGGATAATTTGCGGGAGGAATATAGAAGATGGGATATAAAAATTAATTTTGAGAAGAGAGAGTACATGCTAATTGATAAACTAGGGACAGATTTATTTCTCGAGGACGAAAAAGAATTTTTTTTAAATATGAAAATTTTAAGAATTTTGGTTCTGTTTATCAAGTGATGACACTTTGCTACATGCGGGGTATAAAAAAAAAAGTGTCAAACACTTTGAGAGGCCGTAGTGCACACCGTATCGAGAAAAGTAAGTCGAATAAACGTGGTCCAGAAATGCATACCTTCTGCGATGCAGTGTTCAGCGTGGGGTCCGTTCATGACAAAGCACCCCTCTACCCTCTGGCGTAAGGAATGATGCACCCTTAGAAGTATACCCGGTTGTCGTTGTACCTGCCGGCACGCATTCAAGACGTGGCACTCTAGTATCGTACATTGTTGATTGGCTTGGAGTAGACCAATTCCTTCAAGTGTCCTCGTAACTAAAAGTCTAGGGGATTGAGGTCCGGGGAACGAGCACGGGAAGGTGTTGCCGCCCCCCCCCCCCCCCCCCCCGACCAATCCAAGTGGCTGCATCAGATGTTCGCGCACATTGTGACGAAAGTGTGCTGGTGCGCCATCATGAATGAACCACATTTGTTTTCGTTGCTGCAATTGCACAGCCACCAGCAAGGCAGGCAATATATTAATGTGGAATTCTAAATAATGCGCTCCAATTTAGCCTTTGTGGTAGCTCATGTGGCCCTATTAATCTGTCGCCAAGTACGCCAGTCCGTACGTTGATTTACAAGCGGCGTTGATGCCCTCTTTCCTGAATTGCTTGACAATTTACGTCTGCCCATACAGGCTTGTTATGGAAATTCACAACACAATCTCTTGTGAACCCTGTCTCACAGGTAAGTAAAATCTGGGATGTGTACAATGGACCTACGGCACACTTCTGCGACAGTAATTAACAGAACCTCCGTCTGCCATGATGATCCTGTGGCCTTAGGATATGAATACGCTGTAGACAATATTTGTACAGCAATTGTTCATGAAGTACCCCCCCCCCCCCGGGATAAGAGATTGCGACACGCCTTCAGCTGCTGCTAATCGTCGCACACTGGTCCAAGGTGTTTCTTCTACAGTAAGTAACACACGCTCCTCCATGTCAGGCGTGCGGACTGTGCGGGTTCCTCCACTGTCAGCCTTCCGAGGTGCGAGAGTGCTTGTGTCCCTCAGACGCTGGAAGACCACGGACCACCTCATCAGAGGGCACTCTGCACTGCACTGTGGATATTTTTCAGCATAGAAGGCACGGCCTCGCAGGCTACGACCATTTGGTAAACCGTAGCAGAATGTCATACCTACCATTTCACTTGTCGGCCGATGGGCTTCCATTGGTAGCGAGTGGTGGAAGAGCGAAAATGTAAATGTAGTACACCATTTGTACGACCGAACGAGGTGGCGCAGTGGTTCGCACGCTGTTCTCGCATTTGGGAGGACGACGGTTCAAACCCGCGACCAACCGTCCTGATTTACGTTTTCCGTGATTTCCCTAAATCGCTTCAGGCTAATTCAGGGATGGTTCCTCTGAAAGGACACGCCCGACTTCCTTCCCCACCCTTCCGAAATTCGATGACCTAGCCGTTTGGTCCCCCCGCCCCCCGCCGGCCACGGTGGTCTAGCGGTTCTAGGCGCTCAGTCCGGAACCGCGCGACTGCTACGGTCGCAGGTTCGAATCCTGCCTCGGGCATGGATGTGTGAGCTGTCCTTAGGTTAGTTAGGTTTAAGTAGTTCTAAGTTCTAGGGGACTGATGACCTTAGAAGTTAAGTCCCATAGTGCTCAGAGCCATTTGAACCATTTGAACCCCAACCCAACCATCTGTACGTACAAACCGCGCAATATCTGTAAACACATAAGTGAATACTCGTTTGGAAGAAGGTAAAACTCCATGTTACGTACCCAGGGTTGACTCTACTGTACGATAAGGCACGGAAACACGACGAAAACTGAAGTAGCCTACAACACGACCCGAACCACACAACTGATTGCAGACCTCCTAAAGGCAGGTAGAGTACTGTGAGCAAGACATCACAAACAATTCCCTGCCGACAAATATGACCGAGCGCCAATCCATCGATTGTGATAATATCCGAACCATGCGTCGCCGACACCTTCGTATGAACACGTGTTTATCTCGCAAAGTATGCGTTTCCGGACCCATGTTTTTTTTTCTTGTTTCGACGAGTACTACCACCTCTCGAAGTATTCGACACGTCTTTTGAGCCCCCTGTACTTTGAGGCCAAAGTGGCGACGACCAAAGTAGCGACGGAGTCCTTACGTTGACTGATTTGGGACAACAGTGTCAGTCAAAAGACCAAAACAGGATCTTCACAGTGCTATCGAGGAAATAGTTACTTATGGTGCAGAAACGTGGCCACTTACGAATAAAAGAAGGGACAAGATTACGACTGTGGAATTACATTTTACGAGATGACGTCTGCAGGTCACCCATGAAAATAAGATCAAAACATAAAAAATAAGAGAAAACATAGGAGTGTCACTTCCCGTACCGACCAGAATGGAAAATAAAAGCGATCAGCGGTTTCGGCATATTAAATGAATGAAGAATGACTAGAGGCCCATGAAAGTGTAGAAGTGGGTCCCGAGAAGGTCATCTCAGTCAGGGGGATTATGCAGGAGCAATGCTCAGTATTCAGCAATGCGACAGGAACCATCATTCGAAGAAAACAAGTCTAGTAAACACGGACTCCAAAACGCATACCACGGGAAAGAAAGTCCTCAATGGTCAAAAATTGCTGTAAGAATTGTGTGTGGTGATCACCCATGATCATGTGTTTAAGGAACCGGGTATTCTGACTACTGCTTCACAGTATATTTATTCCCTCATGAAGTTTGTTGTAAACAATCCACTGCAGTTCAAAAAGAACAGTGATGTACATAACTGCAGTAGGAGAAGAAAAATGACGTTCATTACTCGACATTAAGTTCGTCTTTAGCATGGAGAGGGATGCACAATGCCGTGACTAACTTTTTTGCAGCAGTATAAAATGCCTGAGAGCAAAGTAAAATTTGAAAATAAACTGGGAAAGTTTCTCCTTGACAACTCTTTCTATTCCGTGCATGAATTCCTATCGTTGTAATGTGTAGAAGGTGGTGGATAGGAACTCATAACTGACATCTGCAAATTTAATAACGATAATTTTAAAAGAGGCTTATCAGAGTTCAGTATGTAGTCATATTTACAAATTAATTTTCGAAGTGTGTATAAAGTAACTTCCTGCACATCATCATTACGATTTATCGTGCAAATGATGCACTGAACATGAGACTATCTAAGATCTACAGGTACTACTTCATTTTCGATTGTATGAAATATCTCTCTTCTACTGCAAGCTCTTTGGTTTCAACGCTTTGAGAGGTCGAAGGATTGACCTAAACAAGAAAAAAATGTGCGGTAAGTATGGGCTTTAAAGTGCAAAACTTAAGAGCTATGGGCACATGTTCATCTATGCTACTGTCAAATACATCTCTTCGATTGAACAAAAGTTCATAGCTCCTAAGGTATGTATTTTGGAGCCAACTCATACTGGACGTTTTTGCGTTGAGTGATAACTCCTGTGGTTTCCCTGAATACTGACCATTCTTCCTGGGACAGTCTATATATTGATGGAGCAATGGATGTGAAGGGATTAACAAAAAAAAAAATGGTTCAAATGGCTCTGAGCACTATGGGACTCAACATCTGTGGTCATAAGTCCCCTAGAACTTAGAACTACTTAAACCTAACTAACCTAAGGACATCACACACATCCATGCCCGAGGCAGGACTCGAACCTGCGACCGTATCAGTCGCGCGGTTCCTGACTGAGCGCCTAGAACCGCTAGACCACCGCGGCCGGCGAAGGGATTAACAGCTTTCGATTGGAGTATCCGATACTACTGGAAGGAGAAAACGAACAACCTTTAGCGGGAAAAGTCAAAGAAGAAGAAGAAGAAGAAGAAGAAGAAGAAGACGAAGGAAGAAGGAAGAAGGAAGAAGGAAGAAGAAGACGTAAGTAACTTTCATATATTTGCAGGCACACACTTGTAGCCGCAGCACACATTGAAATGTTCAGCTTGTAAGGTGGCGTGGTCTCCTGACCTTCATTTCTTACATATTTCAACCTCACCATCGTATTCTGCTCATCAAGACGTTTCATTCGAGCCCAAACTCGATAGGGTAGAGTCAATTTTACATATTTCCATTTAATCGATATGCAGATCTAGTAAATAAATCGCAAGTGCGCACTGAGTTTAAAAAGTCGAGGCTGGCGCACACAAATATTCAAGATACGATGGCCACAGGAGTTTCTGTTTTGTGGAGGCAACCAGCTCGCTGAAAAGTCTGTAGGAGGGTGAGTCAAGCACGCAGCTGTGCCGGCCGGCCAACTGCCCAGGGACCAAAACAGTTTTTTGTTAGAGAAAAGGGATAATGGCCTGCATGTTCACCTTAAAAGCAAAACCAGCTGTAATGTTTGGGACCTAATACCCAGCTTCAGAGTTCTCACAGGTGGACAGTAAATGCCTAACACAGATGCAATATATTTCCAGATTGGTCGGCTTAAATGGAGCGCCATTCTCCCGTTTGTAAGAGTAACGCTGATTGGTGGACTATTTATGATGCAATGAGCCGGAGGAGTGAGGGAAAGACAGTGGATGATACACCCTTACGCTTTTTGCCAGTAGTTAGACTAGGGGCACATAGGAGTCCTCGACTTCATCAAGGCGTAGTGAGAGTTCAATTGTCGAAGGTCAATCCAGATAGAAAGAGATAGTTTTGATATTTTTCAGCGGCGAACGACGCAGGCAGCAGTCGTCTCAGCTCATGGTATTGTGTGTTACAGCATAGGCGAGCCCCATCTTCCTCCATTAGAAATAACGTACTTCATTCACGTCACTCCGTTACATTTCTCACGCGACAGCCTCGACCGTACTAGAAAAATTCAATCGAATAATTATTCAAGTTGAGTAAGTGTGGCTCTCAGCCATTCTGCCGAGTAAATAAGATTCTTAAAGAAAAGGGATGAAAGACCTTTCCCACACTTTGTATATAAATGTCATTAACAGGATTCCTATCCATAAGAGGTAACCTCCTATTCCGAAAAGAACCCGGAAATTTGTGTATCAGTTTATAAATAAATGTTTCACTTGATTTTCTTAACTTATGCAATAAATAATATTTTCCGTTCGTTTAATGTTTTTGTTATACTTGAGAGGCACCCACATGCCTTGCTCATACTGTGGCATCAAGCAGTCAGGCCTGCAAGATGAGTGGTCTGCCAAGCGAGTGGATTCATTCTTATTTATCGAGTAACATGAACTCTAGTACCCACACTTAAGTTACACGTTATCCTCCTATATGATTAATACGGAACGGAAACACGCATCTGACTATCAGTAATTTACAGAACTCTGACTGTACACTACGCACTGGCAATACCACATTTTCTTTTTGTCTTTTATTTAACGGCTTTTGTCAACACGTGGCCACCGCACTGAATATGAATGGCGCACACATTATAAATTCGGGACGTTATGACAACATACAATTCAAAGGAAAAGTCCACCAATCTTTTTCTTTTCACTATCTTATTTATTCCGATAAATTCTCTAACCTAAACACACAAATCTATAACCTACAACAATAACACATGAGAAATTCCGCCCAGTGGGCATGGCTTTACATTGGTGAATCTCTATATTATGGTCTCGTAATTATTTAACGCTACGTGCACTTTCTGGATAGGATGGTGGATCTTTTATTATTTCTCACACTTCGACTCTCACAATCATCATCACGAAACTATCCTCCAGACCGAGCGGTACAGAAGGAACAAGCATAACCCACTAATCTTTTGAAACTACCTTGCTACTCTCCCATGCAAACCACACATACCCAAATTACATGACATACATCACACTACAATATGAAATACAAAACACTAAATAGTCACAACACTATCACTTTCACCTTTCCCACTTCAATTAATATTTATCCCAGTTTCACACGACACTGCCCTACTTCGTAATTCTACTTTCCTACTATGAACTCTGGAGATATATGCACGTCTTCCTGTGCAATGCAAGCCAAGTGGCGTTGCTGGATAGACGGCCGACTCACCTTGCTTCTCTCTCAGAGTTTGAATCTAGTGTCACACGGAATCATATCACGCAAAGTAATATTAAGAACGTATTCATCACACACGCGAGTCCTCAAATGATACCATGGACGAGTACTTCTCTTTATCTTTTGTCTCAAACACAGTTTGAGACTCACACAGTACTCACAACGTGGAAGTACTCGTCTCTAATTTCAAGTCCTGCACACGCCATTTCTTAAATATTTCAACTTATGGTACACACGCTATTTCTTAAATATTTCAACTTACTGTGCACACGCTAGTAATTCAGCTTAACTTAAGCACACGGAAGTATTTCAACTTATTGCTACACGTGGTTTCATAGTGACCGTTGGTCACTTCCGAAGATTGCTACAATCCAATTAATGTTACCTGCCTGACATTTAATTCTCCCCACAAAAGTTCCTGAAATAGAGAAATTATTATTTCAAACTACTCTTAAATATTCCACATGCATACCATGTCTCCACTCTTTTGTCATTACGGAGCACAACTAAAACAGGTCTTAACAGCGCAAGATCCAGCGGCAGAGTGCTGAAACATGGCCGTTCTCCAGGTCCTCTCACACCTCTGTCGAAGTGGGGGAGCACCTTGCTACCATATTGGTCAGCCACATTTCAGGCGCTCAAAGCTCAGGTAAATTTCATCTCTTTGGTCCCACCAAAGGTGGCCAAAGGATCGTCTCAAAGATGATCATATATTCACATTCACTATCTGCGGTTAGCAGACAACCATACATTCATTCATTCCACAGATCTCACCAAACTGGATGTAGGGATTTACTTTGTGGGAGTGCACATGTGATCAATTAAATAAATAAATTTTCATTCTTTCCCACACTGGTATCTGGCTTCGCTGTATTAATGGAAATTGAGTTATTTTACAAAAAAAATGTGTTCATCATCATCATCATCATCATCATCATCATCATCATCATCATCATCATCATCATTTAAGACTGATTGTGCCTTTCAGCGTTCAGTCTGGAGCATAGCCCCCTTTATAAAATTCCTCCATGATCCCCTATTCAGTGCTAACATTGGTGCCTCTTCTGAAGTTAAACCTATTACTTCAAAATCATTCTTAACCGAATCCAGGTACCTTCTCCTTGGTCTGCCCCGACTCCTCCTACCCTCTACTGCTGAACCCATGAGTCTATTGGGTAACCTTGCTTCTCCCATGCGTGTAACATGACCCCACCATATAAGCCTGTTCGCCCTGACTGCTACACCTATAGAGTTCATTCCCAGTTTTTCTTTGATTTCCTCATTGTGGACACCCTCCTGCCATTCTTCCCATCTACTAGTACCTGCAATCATCCTAGCTACTTTCATATCCGTAACCTCAACCTTATTGATAAGGTAACCTGAATCCACCCAGCTTTCGCTCCCATACAACAAAGTTGGTCGAAAGATTGAACGGTGCACAGATAACTTAGTCTTGGTACTGACTTCCTTCTTGCAGAAGAGAGTAGGTCGTAGCTGAGCGCTCACTGCATTAGCTTTGCTACACCTCGCTTCCAGTTCTTTCACTATGTTGCCATCCTGTGAGAATATGCATCCTAAGTGCTTGAAACCGTCCACCTGTTCTAACTTTGTTCCTCCTATTTGGCACTCAATCCGTTTATATCTCATTCCCACTGACATTACTTTCGTTTTGGAGATGCTAATCTTCATACCATAGTCCTTAGATTTCTGATCTAGCTCTGAAATATTACTCTGCAAACATTCAATCGAATTTGCCATCACAACTAAGTCATCCGCATATGCAAGACTGCTTATTTTGTGTTCACATATCTTAATCTCACCCAGCCAGTCTATTGTTTTCAACATATGATCCATAAATAATATGAACAACAGTGGAGACAGGTTGCAGCCTTGTCTTACTCCTGAAACTACTCTGAACCATGAACTCAGTTTACCGTCAACTCTAACTGCTGCCTAACTATCCATGTAAAGACCTTTAATTGCTTGCAAAAGTTTGCCTCCTATTCCATAATCTCGTAGAACAGACAATAACTTCCTCCTAGGAACCCGGTCATATGCCTTTTCTAGATCTATAAAGCATAGATACAATTCCCTGTTCCACTCATAACACTTCTCTATTATTTGTCTTAAGCTAAAGATCTGGTCCTGACAACCTCTAAGAGGCCTAAACCCACACTGATTTTCATCCAATTGCTCCTCAACCAATACTCGCACTTTCCTTTCAACAATACCTGAGAAGATTTTACCCACAACGCTGATTAAAGAGATACCTCTGTAGTTGTTACAATCTTTTCTGTTTCCATGTTTAAAGATTGGTGTGATTACTGTTTGGTCCAGTGTGATGGAACCTGTCCCGACTGCCAGGCCATTTCAATTATCCTGTGTAGCCATTTAAGACCTGACATTCCACTGTATTTGATGAGTTCCGACTTAATTTCATCCACCCCAGCAGCTTTATTGCATTGCAATCTATTGACCATTTTCTCCACTTCCTCAAACGTGATCCTATTTCCATCATCATTCCTATCCCATTCTACCTCAAAATCTGAAACATTACTGATCGTATTTTCACCTACATTGAGCAACTCTTCAAAATATTCCCTCCATCTGCCCAAGGCATCCACAGGATTCACCAGCAGTTTTCCTGACCTGTCCAAAATACTTGTCATTTCCTTCTTACCTCCCTTTCGAAGACTGCTAATTACACTCCAGAATGGTTTTCCAGCAGCTTGACCCAATGTCTCCAACCTGTTTCCAAAGTCTTCCCAAGATTTCTTCTTGGATGCTGCAATTATCTGTTTGGCTTTGTTTCTTTCTTCAACATAACTTTCTCTGTCTACCTGAGTTCTAGTATGTAGCCATTTTTTATACGCCTTCTTTTTCCTTTTACAGGCTGCCTTGACTGTGTCATTCCACCAAGCTGTTTGCTTCCTCCTACTTTTACACACTACTGTTCCAAGACATTCTTTAGCCACTTCTAGTACTGTGTCCCTGTACCTTGTCCATTCCTTTTCCAATGACTGTAATTGACTACATTCAACTAACTGGTACCTTTCTGAGATCGCTGTTATGTACTTGTGCCTGATTTCCTTATCCTGAAGTTTCTCCACTCTTATCCTCCTACATATGGACCTGACCTCCTGCACTTTCGGCCTCACAATCCCCATTTCACTACAGATTAAATAATGATCAGTGTCATCAAAGAATCCCCTGAATACACGTGTGTCCCTCACAGCCTTCCTGAATTCCTGATCTGTTATTATATAGTCAGTGACAGATCTGGTTCCCCTGCTTTCCCAAGTATACCGGTGAATGTTCTTATGTTTAAAAAAGGAGTTTGTGATTACTAAACCCATACTGGCACAGAAATCCAAGAGTTGCTTCCTGTTCCTGTTGGCCTCCATATCCTCTCCAAATTTACCCATAACCTTTTCATACCCTTCTGTTCGATTTCCAATCCTGGCGTTAAAATCACCCATGAGCAGAACACTGTCCTTGTCCTTTACTCTAACAACTACATCACTGAGTGCCTCATAAAAACCATCCATCTTATCTTGATCAGTCCCTTCACAATGCGAATATACTGACACAATCCTAATTTTCTTGCTAGACACTGTCAAATCTATCCACATCAGTCGTTCGTTTACATACCTTATTGCAACTACGCTGGGTTCCATTTCTTTCCTGATGTAAAGCCCTACACCCCATTGTGCTATTCCTGCTCTGACTCCTGACAGGTAGACCTTGTATTCTCCCACTTCCTCTTCTTTCTCACCCCTTATCCGAATGTCACTAACAGCTAAAACGTCCAGACCCATCTTACTTGCAGCCTCTGCCAGCTCTACCTTCTTCCCAGAGTAGCCCCCATTGATATTAATAGCTCCCCATCTCATTACCATTTGTTTGTCAAGTCGTATCTTAGGAGTCCCTGGTTTGTCAGTTAGAGGTGGGACTCCGTCACCTCCAAAGGTCCGAGGCATTTTGCTCTGATTGTTGCCAGCATCATATTTAAAGTACCAGGGAAGCAGGTTGCTAGCCTTACTTGCCCCGAGTCCCATTGGGTTTTACCTCTAACGGCTGAGGGACTAACCGGTGGATTTGGTAGTCTTTGCCGTATGAGCACAAAGGTGACCACGACTCAGAATATGTCCGAGATGCCCAGCCTTATTCCAAAGTAACTGGTATCCCGACTGTCGGGACCACTTACTTGGCCACTCATATGTTGCCCGTGGTTCATAAACTAGGACATGACTACAGGAACCCACACCATGAACAAAAAAAACGTGTTGTTCTGACAAAAATAATGAAGTATGTTGTACCTATTTTCAATGTCGGGCGGTACTGTACCCTTTCACACTAACTAGCAATACTCCAGTACCCAAGTATCCTACTAGTTACGTAAGAAAATAGAATTTTTTTCTGTCTTTTCCTTACAGCGAACGACTCCAGAAGATATTTATTGCCGAAAGTTTTTCAGCCATTTCTTTTTGGTACATTAGGAGTGTCTGTCTGACTTCTGTAATAGTGTGGGGTGGAAATTGCTTCTTGCAGGAGCCAAAGGGTACTTGTCAGATCTATCCGTTGCACAACTTGTCAACATAAGACCCACACAGTTACAAGCTGCTTGGAGACCTTTTGCAGCCATTGATGGACTTCATGTTGCCAAATAAAGAAGTAATTTTTATGGATGAAAATGCGCCTCGCCAGCAGGCCACACCTGTTTGCGATTCGTTTGAAGAACATTTTTTCCACTTACAGCCCCTGATATTATTCCCATCGAACATTTATGGGACATAATGGAGAGGTCAATTCGTGCACAAAACCCTGAGAGATTGCAGGGCACTCTCACTTCTGATTTGGTGTAGGGAATATGATCTATGGCGATTTGACTTCATACATTGTGATGAAATGGTGGGCAGCAGTTTATGGTGTTGTTTGCGTGCTCTAAGGAAAGAAATATGGTAAGCTTTACCTGCATTCAAAGGAACAGGCTGCCGACTTAAACGACTGCAGTAAAAGCACGGCGTTGGTGGGGTGTTTTTTCTGGAGAACAGTGAGGAGACATTTCCAGACGGGCCATGCTGCGATTGCATTGTGCAGAAACACATTAAGCTTGGCGCCACAGACAGGGGCAAACGTCGAGGTATATGACCTAGCCCCGAACGGTCGCCGACACCGCATTATAGGCCTTGTTAGCGAGCAAGCCGCCAAAAGAAATGTAAACGTTCTGCAAATGTCCGTGGGACAAGAAAACTGGCGCCCAGACGTGCAGACTCTGTTTCAAAACATGCTTTGTCAATGCGAGTTTATGGCCGTTCTTTGCAAACTTTGAACAGGGGAGATAACAAGCTGTTTATGGAGGGCTGTGCTTCCACCCTGTATTGTGTCAGCAAAATACATGGCAAACCTGTGGGAAAGAGGCTGCGAAGTTGAATTTTTTTCCGTTTTCTAGCAATTAACTTTACGTCTCTGATTGGTCAAATCGGTTTGCAGTGCAAAGACCATTCACTGAGCTTAGAATGCCGGGCTCCAGCTCGTGACTGACTTGTGCGAAATTGGGGGAAGTCAAAAAAGAGGAATGTGCTTTTGGAACCGAGCTGAGGAGGCAACACAGAGAAATGGAGATCGTCACTCTTGTACAAGTCTCTTGCACTGGCGCTTTGCTAGTAAAGAACTGCAGGCCTCTACCTAAACGGCCGGCCGAAGTGGCCGTGCGGTTAAAGGCGCTGCAGTCTGGAACCGCAAGACCGCTACGGTCGCAGGTTCGAATCCTGCCTAGGGCATGGATGTTTGTGATATCCTTAGGTTAGTTAGGTTTAACTAGTTCTAAGTTCTAGGGGACTAATGACCTCAGCAGTTGAGTCCCATAGTGCTCAGAGCCATTTGAACCATTTTTTTTCTACCTAAACGGTGAGACTTGTGTACTTTGCTAGTGCGCGGCTTAGAGCCAGTGTCAGTCACCTTTTGAAGCGTCAGAGGTACTGCTTACATCATCACGGTCACAACGAGTGACGCGTGGGTGTACTTATTTGTCTTGAGTCGGCCGTCTAAACATTTGACGTATTCTGACACGCACAGTCGTGGCACGCAGTCAAATTGTTTTGGCAGACCAGCAGACGGGTCCACCTGCACACTGGAATCCGTCAGGGTTTCAGAGGCTCTTAGGGAAGTACCTGCGTTCTGAATTAACCGAACGCGAGACCGCTTACTTGCATTTTTCGGGAACCCGCATTTAATAACAGATTTCCGCCGTCCATGACTTCAGTCGCCAAACGCATCGTAGTGTGCCGCCTTGACCAGTAGGATGGTGAAGTATTCGCTGCTGCAACATATGGCTATAATATCTATTTCTCAGCACCCTGTTCTTTCGAAGCATATTTTTCATTTTTTTTTTGTATGGTGGAATATAGATGCTTGTTGGTGGCGTAGTTTGATGCCATAACCTGGATTCACGTGTATGAAGTGAGATAGAGCGAGTAGTGTTCTGGTTAGTGTCTTGTGTCGATCCCCGGCAGATCACTTTGTCCACCATAGATCCCATTTTAGTAAGGCTTTTGTTAAGTGAATATTTTTTTGTATGATGATTCTTTAATAATTTTGTTGTCTTGTCTTGTCTTGTTTAAGATCAATAAATCAATTGTGAATTAGACTACAACTTCTCCCTGAGTCTGATTAACAGTTCCTTCGCATTTTTATGGCAGTCTAGATCAGAAACATAAGGAGTAGCTTTTTCACTTGGTGTCCACTGTGTGGATACTTTTACTTCATTAACCGTAATCGTCTTTCAACCGTGAACCGACAACACCTTCGCAGTTATGGATGGCTGTAGAGGCACCAGGGCTCAATATTTCTGCAGCGGACTTCCAGCGACTGGTTGCTGCGTTACGCCGAGCAGGAAATCCGACACGATATTAGCAGGTACCGAATGGCTTTTGTGGCATCAGTTTATAAAGTTCTATGTTTTCACCTTCGCGTGCGGTTGCGATGCACCGCTGCACCAAAGGTCTGTCGAAAGCGTGTCCAGTCTGGTTGGATTCGTCGTACCAAACTCTGGAAAGGAGTCTTTGGCAGATAAAACTGTTACCATAGAAGGTTACAGAGTGTAAACTGCGTTCCAGTAAGAACAGAGGTTCCCGGGCAAAAGCTGTGAGCGAGTGTCGCGGGAATTTTCCGCTGCGGGCCAATGGCACACACCGGTCGTACAGAGGGCCGGCTCTGCCATTCATGAATGGAAATCCCGGATGTATTATTCAGCCTGCACGCTGCCTGCACGCCGATGCAGCGAGCGTTAAATCTCTCGTTTCCACGCCGGCTATCTCAGCGGCCCATCGCCGACATTTCACTGTCTAATCGACCTCTAATGCGGTGGGCGCCTCTTACCCTTGTCTCAAATCTTTCCTCTCTTCTCCCTTCATTCTCTCCCCTACACCCAAAAGAAGGAACTGTCATAGATACAGTATGTTCCTAGCGTTTCTTTTGCTGCTTGCATAGTTTGATATAACAGTATAAAAAGGAACATGTGAAGGGTATTGCGGCGCAAATGCATTCGCTTTCTAGCAGTATGGACAGCGACATTTATTTCGCGGTGATGACGGTAAAATTCACGACGCATGTGGCGAGTCGTGCAGCCGTGTTTCAATGATGCGTTGTGAGTATTCAATCGGTTAACGCTCTTCCTACGGTCTCCAGTATCGACACAAACCTTGGTCATTTAAAATGACATTTAAAGATGGCGTTCCGGAGGTGAGTCAACAACCATTTTCTAGTTCTTCTTGATGCAATAATTTACCAACAGCCGTATGTATTGTCGAAATTTATGAACTTCTTATATGCTACCAGTTTCGGCATTACATCGAAGACATCTTCAGGCGCCACACATGATAGTCGTAAAATCGCTATACGCGGAAGGAGGCATGTAACTGAATCCGTGAATCAAATCGCTCATGCAACACGTCTTGGTGGCCAGGCTACGACATGCGTAGATTTTCAGGAAAAATCTATGCGTTTGTTTGTTTACTTGTCGATTTTTATAAATATCTTTGTTCTAATAATTGATTTTAATTAAAATATTAAATAGTCAAAAATGGTTCAAATGGCTCGGAGCACTATGGGACAACATCTTAGGTCATCATTCCCCTAGAACTTAGAACTACTTAAACCTAACCAACCTAAGGACACCACACACATCCATGCCAGAGGCAGGATTCGGACCTGCGGCCGTAGCGGTCGCGCGGTTCCAGACTGAAGCTCCTACAACCGCTCGGACACTCCGGCCGGCATTAAATAATCAATTGATTTGAAATTCACTAGAACTTGAACTAAACAACGTGGCTTTTTAATTATATTACCTCTCAAATTTCATATAAATTAAATACTGTGACCAGTGATGCAAAATTAGATTAATAATATAGTCGGAGCGGGAGACGAACTGTTGCTTCCTACGCGTTTATCTTACGAAGGTTAATCATTTGACCACCATGAACTCTAACGCCCGGCACCTACGCACAGATACATAAGGCACATACACTGAAGAGTCTAAGAAACATGGACCCAACTAGTGTCGGAAGTAGTGCTGGAGGGAACTGACCCCATGAATCCTGCAGGGCTGTCCACGATTCCCTAAGAGTAAGAAGGGGTGGAGATCTCTTCTGAACAGCACGTTGCAATAATGTTCGTGTCCGGGGAATTTGGTGGCCAGCGGAAGTGCTTACACTCAGAAGCGTGTTCCTGGAGCCACTCTGTACCAATTCTGGACTTGAAGGGTGTCGCATTGTCCTGCTGGAATTGCCCATGTCCGTCGGAATGCACAATGGACATGAATGGATGCAGGTGGTCAGACAGGATGCTTACGTACGTGTCACCTGTCAGAGTCGTATGTAGACGTATCAAGGGGCCCATATCACTCCAACTGCACACGTCCGACAACATTATAGAGCCTTCACCAGCTTGAACAGTCCCCTGCAGACATGCAGGGTCCATGGATTCATGAGGTGGTTTCCATACCCGTAGACGTCAATCAGCTCGACACAATTTGAAACGAGACTCGTCCGACTAGGCAACATGTTTGCAGTCATCAACCATCCAATGTCGGTGTCGACGGGACCAGGCGAGGCGTAAAGCTTTGTGTCGTGCAGTCATCAGTGGTACACGAGTGGGTCTTCGTCTCCGAAAGCCCATGTCGGTGACGTTTCGTTGAATAGTTCGCACGCTGACACTTGTTGATGGCCCAGCGTTGAATACCAGTTTCTTTGGTGCTTCAGTGTAACAGACGCGTAAAACTTCTCTTGTGATTTTCTCGGAATTTCCAGAGTAGTGGAGCTTACTGCTTGTACATTGTGTTTTTTTAATGGCCTATTGAAGGCGTACAAAGTTTGAAGTAAATCTCCCCTGGTGCAGTTACGACCGCGCAGAAAGTCTCAGGTAGTAAATAATGTGACGTTTTTGCGGTAAGATCGTTAGAGGCAAAGAAGTAACAACTGACACACTGAAGTGCAATAACTGCACTTGCTCCCCAAACAGTCTGCAATTGTACGTTATTTCTTTGATTTGTGTGTCACACTTTAATATAGTCTGTGGGATCGAAATTGGCCAAATGTGTACATGCAATCGGTAAAACTTGGTAAATGACGTAATAAACAGCCCGGCTGGAATTGCTATAGAGCACTCGGATGTAACCTTGGACTAGTGCTAATTTCTTGTGCGGACGCGCTCTCGGATTTGGTATTGCTTTTGCGTTGATGAACTGTTGCTACGGTTGCAGAGCTGACAGGTTTACCTCTCCGGTCGACCTGTAATGGTGCTGCTTCGTTAATTCAGCCAGCAAAGATGGCGGCGTAATTCACAATATCAAACCACCATGATCGTGTGTTTAATTGAACTGGTGCGATATTTGGTTGAACGCGGTTCTTAATTCAAGAGTTGTCACGGAGTCGACTGCAGAAATGAACGAAGAAAGAAAAAAGTATTTTCTGTACTCACAGCGTACCGCACATACTTCCGCTCGTACAGGTCACGCCTTACCTGTGAACAAAACAAAAATCGCAGCTTATAATAAGATACCACTAACGTGCAGTCATTCTTAATTCGTGCATAGGAACTGGAATCTGCAATTTTAAACCTGCAGTAAGCAGTCGTTAAATGGTTCAAATGGCTCTGAGCACTATGGGACTTAACTGCTGAGGTCGTCAGTCCCCTAGAACTTAGAACTACTTAAACCTAACTAACCTAAGGACATCACACACACCCATGCCCGAGGCAGGATTCGAACCTGCGACCGTAGCGGTCGCGCGGTTCCAGACTGTAGCGCCTAGAACCGCTCGGCCCCCCGGCCGGCAAGCAGTCGTTAGGAACAGCGCTAGTGACAACAGGAAATATAGAAAACAAGGAAATTTTACTTATTGGGAGTGGAAATTTTACTTATTGGGAGTATACAGTATAGTAGGAAGAATATATGATTAAATTTGTAGGAGGTTTGGAAGTAAATATGATGCGAAATGTCTCCATTTGAAACTTGTTGTAATTTTAACGGCCTGCAGTGTAGAATGTTACAACCCGCCAGGTTAGCCGAGAGCGCTAACGCGCTGCTTCCTGGACTCGGGTAGGCGCGCCGGCCCCGCATCGAATCCCACAGGCGGCCTAACGACGGAGGCCGGTGTGCCGGCCAGCCTGGATGTGGTTTTTAGGCGGTTTTCCACATCCCACAAGGTGAATACCGGCCTGGCCCCACGTCCTGCCTCAGTTACACGGCTCGCAGACATCTGAACACATTCGCACTATTCCATGGGATACGCTAGAGACACAGGCAGTCGGGATACACTAATTCCGTCGCGGGGGGTACGGGGTGGCGGCAGGAAGGGCATCCGGCCACCCCTTAAACTGTTGTTGTTGTTGTTGTGGTCTTCAGTCCTGAGACTGGTTTGATGAAGCTCTCCATGCTACTCTATCCTGTGCAAGCTTCTTCATCTCCCAGTACCTACTGCAACCTACATCCTTCTGAATCTGCTTAGTGTATTCATCTCTTGGTCTCCTTCTACGATTTTTACCCTCCACGTTGCCCTCCAATGCTAAATTTCTGATTCCTTGATGCCTCAAAACATGTCCTACCAACCGATCCCTTCTCCTAGTCACGTTGTGCCACAAATTTCTCTTCTCCCCAATCCTATTCAATACCTCCTCATTAGTTACGTGATCTACCCACCTTATCTTCAGCATTCTTCTCTAGCACCACATTTCGAAACCTTCTCTTCTCTTCTCTTCTTGTCCAAACTATTTATCGTCCATGTTTCACTTCCATACATGGCTACACTACATACAAATACTTTCAGAAACGACTTCCTGACACTTAAATCTATACTCGATGTTAACAAATTTCTCTTCTTCAGAAACGATTTCCTTGCCATTGCCAGTCTACATTTTATATCCTCTCTACTTCGACCATCATCAGTTTTTACTCCCTAAATAGCAAACTCCTTTACTACTTTAAGTGTCGCATTTCCTAATCTAATTCCCTCAGCATCACCAGATTTAATTTGACTACATTCCATTATCCTCGTTTTGCTTTTGTTGATGTTCATCTTATATCCTCGTTTCAAGACACTGTCCATTCCGTTCAACAGTTCTTCCAAGTTCTTTGCTGCCTCTGACAGAATTACAATGTCATCGGCGAACCTCAAATTTTTTATTTCTTCTCCATGAATTTTAATACCTACTCCGAATTTTTCTTTTGTTTCCTTTACTGCTTGCTCAATATACAGATTGAACAACATCGGGGAGAGGCTACAACCCTGTCTCACTCCCTTCCCAACCACCGCTTCCATTTCATGTCCCTCGACTCTTATAACTGCCATCTGGTTTCTGTACAAATTGTATATAGCCTTTCGCTCTCTGTATTTTACCCCTGCGACCTTCAGAATTTGAAAGAGGATATTCCAGTCAACATTGCGAAAAGCCTTCTCTAAGTCTACAAATGCTAGAAACGTAGGTTTGCCTTTTCTTAATCTTTCTTCTAAGATAAGTCGTAAGGTTAGTATTGCCTCACGTGTTCCAACATTTCTACGGAATCCAAACTGATCTTCCCCGAGGTCCGCTTCTACCAGTTTTTCCATTCGTCTGTAAAGAATTCGCGTTAGTATTTTGCAGCTGTGACTTATTGAACTGATATTTCGGTAATTTTCACATCTGTCAACACTTGCTTTCTTTGGGATTGGCATTATTATATTCTTCTTGAAGTCCGTGGGTATTTCGCCTGTCTCATACATTAAACTAACCTTGCCAAATCCAATTAACCATGCCGACCCTGCGTCATTGCGTGAAAAAGGCACAAGCAAAAGAAGAAGAAGAAGAAGAAGTGTAGAATGTTACAGATGAAATAAGAGTTACGATACCGACAATGATGCCGTGTGCAAGCTTTCATTTGGACACCACTTTGGCAACTTGGGGCGTCCCCATGGCAACGACGTCCAGTGTGCCCTAACGGTCACCCATCCAGACGATAACCGGCGACAAAGGTGCTTAACTTCCGTGATCGGGCTAGAACCATTGCTTCCATTGCGGTAAGGCTGTTGTTAATGTTCAAAGAGTGTCAGTTAATAGAAGCGAAAGTCCTTTTTAATATTTTAATTCTAACAGGATGATAACCATCAAAATGTTTTTGAAAGATAAAGTTCTGCCACACAGCCTGTCACTGACTGGGTTAGAATATCCCTTTATGTTTTACCGTAGGGGTAAATGCTAATAAAGTTGTATTTCAGTGCAACTAGAGACAGGCTGTGGGGCAGAATTTTATCTTTCATAAAACAATCATTCCTTGTCGCATATGATTTCCGGTCGCCACTCAGTACCACCCTTTCATTACTACTACAAGCCCAAGACAACACCAAACCTCTCCACTGCATCGCCGTTTCCAAAATCAGAAACCCAAGAATGAGAATTACACGCGTAAAACGCAAGAACGTACATCTGGTGGTGATGGCATGGTATTCGATGTTATAATATTAAATGCAGCTCGCGAAATAACTCTCAAGTTGACGCTCTGAACTTTCGAACATGAATAGCGAATACTCCTTATTAAGCTATACGAGCACTGTGTTGTGAATTAACATATGAGAAATCAAGTACATCCAAAATAATTACACAGTCGAAGATAAATACAAGTACTTATCGCAAAAATACCACAGTTGAGATATTAATAATGGAGTAATTATGTACAGTCCTCAACATCTCGATCGAAATCTGATGGATTAGATACAATCAAAAAGTGTGTTAACGTATATTTCCAAATATCAAAAGTTGGTTAAGTACAGCATACGATGGTTTTAAATTTTTAACTTCAAATGCGAGCCGGCCGGAGTGGCCGAGGGGTTCTTGGCGGTTCAGTCTGGAACCGCGCGACAGCTACGCGCGCAGGTTCGAATCCTGCCTTGGGCACGGATGTGTGTGATGTCCTTAGATTAGTTAGGTTTAAGTAGTTCTAAGTTCTAGGGGACTGATGACCTCAGAAGTTAAGTCCCATAGTGCTCAGAGCCATTTGAACAATTTTTTTTTTCAAATGCGAACATTTTAGGTTAGGCCTTATCGTGTCGTTATTGACATCGAATAAAAATAAATGTCGTATGACTAGGGCCTCCCGTCGGGTAGACCATCTGCCGGGTGCAAGTCTTTCGATTTGACGCCACTTCGGCGACTTGCGCGTCGATGGGGATGAAATGTTGATGATTAGGACAACACAACACCCAGTCCCTGAGCGGAGAAAATCTCCGACCCAGCCGGGAATCGAACCCTGGCCCTTAGGATTGACATTACGTCGCGCTGACCACTTTTTTTTTACCTCCTTTTGTTCCATATTGTTAGTTGAATTCGTTCGGGGCGGACGTCCGATGACACCCGTTCGGGTTCTTTGTTGATCCGTTCATTTTTTTTTTTTTTTTTTAAACCAAGGAGCGTAGCTAACCCTCTGACCGAAACCTACTGAGCTATCGTGCCGGCTTCCACTCAACTACCGGGGGCGGACATTGACATCGAATGAAATAAGTTTAATGTTACCAGTCAGTGTTTATTTATCCCCACGACACCTTTCAAAAGTTTAAGCCTCCATCATCAGGTGGATTTACATTTGTTAATGTCACATACGTATGTGTTTTGATACGATTCTGGAGGAACTTGTGGGGGCTGCCTCCAGTGGTCACAGGTAACTTTCACTGTCGTAACACATCACATGTGTACTGTCGTATTTTGTAAACAAAGATCGTAGCACAACACACACATACGTCACACTAAGAAACGTAAATCCACCTGATGATGGAGGCTTAAACCTTCGAAACGCGTCTTGGAGATATATAAACAGTGACTGGTAACAGAAACTTCTTGTTTCTTTCAGTTTTAAATTTATTTTCTCTTTTCGTAGCTATACGTTTAGGGATATTTACTCAGTCAGTTGCCATGGTATCTTTCAGTTTTTACCTTCTGGTTTTCTTTTTACAAATTATAAGTAGTTTTAGTAACACTGACTTACAGTAGGGCCATCTTACTGGTAAACAGCTTTTGTAAGCGATGAGCTCATCACGTCAAATCTGATGATAAAGCACTGCACCACTTGGTTTAACAGACTTTGTATAAACACCTTATCGAAGTAACCGAGCTTTCTCGATCAAGGCAGATCGCAATACCACGATTTAAACACCTAGTTTTTCACACTGCACTATACTGTCATGACCCGCCCCGACTGCTTCTCGCAAGGTATCCGGGAGAACTTCTGTGAAATTGGGAAGGTAGGAGATGAGGTACAGGCAGAAGTAGATCTGTGAGGACGCGTCGCAAGTTGAGTCTGCATAGCCCAGTCGGTAGAGAATTTGCTCCCGAGACTCAGTGGTCCGAGGTTCGACTCGAGGGACGGAACACAGTTTTAATCCACTGCGAAAATTCGTCTCAGGAATGTTGGTATTCACTGTTCTAGCCTACCCTGAATCACGTGGTTGAACAGCTTACCATGTGCCATCTGCTCCCATACCCCAGACAAGATATAGAAAGCAAAAACGAAGAAAGACAATGTGCCCTGAACACATTGTATCTTACTGCATTCACCTTCCCCTGCCTGCTCTGTGAGAATGTAGTGCAGTATCGCACACTTAACGTCAAAATTGTTATTATCACTGTCTGTCAAAAAATGTGAAGAACCGAGATGACATGCTCAATTCTCCGTGACAGGTAGAATTACTACGAGACTGCGTTGGTGTTATTCGTGTTTAGTGCTGTTACCAGCCCTGGTGGGGTATATAAGGGACTTGAACAGCGCCAGGTGTTGAGCGATCGCAGTGCCTGACACGTAGATGCTGCGTACGCATTTGAGACAGAGTTATCAGCACATCACAGATTTCATAAGGGCCTCCTTGTGTGTCTCCATTTGGATGGCTGGTCGAATGTTGCTATATCGAGATTAGTGGGGCATTGGGATGTGACAGTGACCCGATGTTGGACTGTATGGAAACTTGAGGGCAGACATAGTCGTCGTCAAGGTTCCAGTTAACCATGTCTGACCCCCGCAACGGAGCACCGCCGTATTGTGAACCAAGGACATCTTAATTTCTTCTACTGTCCCAGATATCATTCTATGGTACTATTTAATTCCGTGTCCATTTTCTTCGTGTGATCACAATTTAGCCGTGCTTGTGTAGAATATTCTGCCACGGAGGAGACCATTCCAAGTGTGGATGAACGTTGATGCCGTAGAGCCCCAAGTTGTGGCGCATGCCTTTTGAATTATATTCTTTTCCCTTCGTAGTTTACCTGCAGTTTTTGTCAAGTGCTGTTCGTAAGTGAGGGTCCTATCCAAGGTGACTCTCAGATATTTCCGTGCCATATTATGGCAGAGCTAATGGTTGTTCGGATAAACCGCTAGCTCTTTATTTGCAATTATATTAAAGTGAAAGCGCGCAAGTTCTGTCTTCGTTGGGTTTAACACTGTAGTTACTCATGATGGTAAGATCGTATGTCAATACGCTTTCAATTGCCTCCATGCCTTTATGCTGTTTGAACAGTGTCCAGTCATCAGCATATCCAGATTTTAAAGATATTTTAGGCACATGAGCGACATACATGCTAAACAGCAGGGGAGTCAACACTGCCCCCTGTGGAAGGCCAATGTTCAGTTTCTTTCGTTTGTTTGTTGTGTGTTCCATAATAACTTGGAATGATCTGTCGGTTAGCATTTCATTTATCATCTGTGCCAGCCTTTTACGTGGAGTAATAAGCAGATATTTGTAAATTTAACCCTGTCTCCAAACTGTGTCATACGGTGCCTTAAGGGTGTAGAAATGCAACCGAAATTTTAAGTTTTCTTTGATATCCAGTCTCAGTGAAATGTTCTAAGAGCCAAAACCTGATCAACTCAACTTGTATCTGGTCGGAAACAAGCTTGCTCAAGAGCTACAGCGCTCAGTATTTTATGGGAAATTACGTTACGCAGTATCATCTCTAGCAGTTTGTAGATCGTGCAGAATAGTGATATGATATCAACTCACCCAGCGCTTTGGACGAAAATTTACAATTTCGGATCGGCTACCATATCGAGCGCGGACTCTAACTAGCAAGGTATTTTATAGTGGTAGAGAAGATACCATTTAAGAGCTTGATCCTGTGGTGTAAGGATGTGATCGTCGTACTCTTTTTTCCAATCTGAAATTATTCTTTAATTCTACTTTGATTTGCGATCCTAGGTAGATTTAAATACGGAATAACGCGCCACCCCAGGGAGGATATAAAGTGCTGGTGTGGGTTTTAGACTGCACTCAACTGAGGTTGTGATCGTAGACGTTCAAGCTTAAGATTACGAGGTAACACTACTATTTAAAGACTGAATCTTGTTAAAAATTCTCCGGGAGTTCGCAGTGCTTTGTGACTGACGAGAACCTTCGCTACAATTCCGAAACTGACTCTGAGCTCTACCTATGGTGACAACCATTAAAATACTGTTCAGTTCAGCGTCCCTGAAGACCGTATAAATCTTTATTCTGTTTTATTTGGCTTATATAGGCGCGAGAATGTAACTGAACTGTGAACAATTTCTGTGTTCATTTTTGAGCAGACCCAGAATATTCAAAAGCATAAGAATTAAGTTGTAATATACACTCCTGGAAATGGAAAAAAGAACACATTGACACCGGTGTGTCAGACCCACCATACTTGCTCCGGACACTGCGAGAGGGCTGTACAAGCAATGATCACACGCACGGCACAGCGAACACACCAGGAACCGCGGTGTTGGCCGTCGAATGGCGCTAGCTGCGCAGCATTTGTGCACCGCCGCCGTCAGTGTCAGCCAGTTTGCCGTGGCATACGGAGCTCCATCGCAGTCTTTAACACTGGTAGCATGCCGCGACAGCGTGGACGTGAACCGTATGTGCAGTTGACGGACTTTGAGCGAGGGCGTATAGTGGGCATGCGGGAGGCCGGGTGGACGTACCGCCGAATTGCTCAACACGTGGGGCGTGAGGTCTCCACAGTACATCGATGTTGTCGCCAGTGGTCGGCGGAAGGTGCACGTGCCCGTCGACCTGGGACTGGACCGCAGCGACGCACGGATGCACGCCAAGACCGTAAGATCCTACGCAGTGCCGTAGGGGACCGCACCGCCACTTCCCAGCAAATTAGGGACACTGTTGCTCCTGGGGTATCGGCGAGGACCATTCGCAACCGTCTCCATGAAGCTGGCCTACGGTCCCGCACACCGTTAGGCCGTCTTCCGCTCACGCCCCAACATCGCGCAGCCCGCCTCCAGTGGTGTCGCGACAGGCGTGAATGGAGGGACGAATGGAGACGTGTCGTCTTCAGCGATGAGAGTCGCTTCTGCCTTGGTGCCAATGATGGTCGTATGCGTGTTTGGCGCCGTGCAGGTGAGCGCCACAATCAGGACTGCATACGACCGAGGCACACAGGGCCAACACCCGGCATCATGGTGTGGGGAGCGATCTCCTACACTGGCCGTACACCACTGGTGATCGTCGAGGGGACACTGAATAGTGCACGGTACATCCAAACCGTCATCGAACTCATCGTTCTACCATTCCTAGACCGGCAAGGGAACTTGCTGTTCCAACAGGACAATGCACGTCCGCATGTATCCCGTGCCACCCAACGTGCTCTAGAAGGTGTAAGTCAACTACCCTGGCCAGCAAGATCTCCGGATCTGTCCCCCATTGAGCATGTTTGGGACTGGATGAAGCGTCGTCTCACGCGGTCTGCACGTCCAGCACGAACGCTGGTCCAACTGAGGCGCCAGGTGGAAATGGCATGGCAAGCCGTTCCACAGGACTACATCCAGCATCTCTACGATCGTCTCCATGGGAGAATAGCAGCCTGCATTGCTGCGAAAGGTGGATATACACTGTACTAGTGCCGACATTGTGCATGCTCTGTTGCCTGTGTCTATGTGCCTGTGGTTCTGTCAGTGTGATCATGTGATGTATCTGACCCCAGGAATGTGTCAATAAAGTTTCCCCTTCCTGGGACAATGAATTCACGGTGTTCTTATTTCAATTTCCAGGAGTGTAGTTACGACATCACATCAGTATTGTGATGAAGATGAGATTTTTAGGTAGGAATGATGTTAATTAAATGAAACAACAAGTTTACTGTTACCAGTCGCTGTTTATTTCCTAGACGCGTTTCGAAAGTTTAAACTTCCATCATCAGGTGGATTTACTTTTGTTAATATGACATTTGTGTGTGTGTTTCGTTATCATTTTTTGGAGGAACTTTTGGCACTGTCTAGTGGAGAAACAAAACACTATTTCAGCACACGGTTTTGGGTTTCTTTTGACAAAAAATTAAACGTGTTTCTAACGGTAAACATAAAGTAAGTAAAGTACCTCCAGTGGTCACAGATTCCTTCCCTAGTCGTAACACATCACATGTATACTGCCACATTTTGTAAACAAATATCACGTAGGAATCTATTGGGTGCATGGATCATATAGCAGAAGAGAAAACATTGTCACAAAGTCCAAAGAATATACGTCCTAACAACATTATTACATAATTTTTTTTAAGAACTTGGAGGTATTGTTTGAGGTGTTGAATGCATTCGTTGGAATAAATACTTCTGGTCGTATATAAATTCTATTTTGACAAGTGAAAATAGCTTGAACTTCATCCTCATTTATACAATCAGGTGAAGTGTTACAAACTTTAAGTACAATAATCATATTGGATACAGTGGTAAAATTATACACAAATAACAATTTTGGTTGAGATTCATAGATAAATATGAAAGGCTGGAGGCAGATGCAGGGGAAGAGAAAGCGAGAGGGAGGGAGAAGGTGGAAAGAATGATTTTATGAGAGCAAACTTTACAAGGCAAGGGGTCTTAAGATTATATCTGTGACATATAATAACTGCCTAAAGGTTGCGGTAATACAGTGGTTAATGCTTAAAAATATGCAGATGGATGTGCAATTTGTGCCAATAGTTGAACACATAGTTTCAAGCCGATAAGGGGTACAAGCTGTTGGTGTGATGATATATCTGTAAATTAGGGGAATCTCTTGTACACTCGGCGGCTGTTGTGGTAACATAACTAAATATTTATGGTAAATATTAGTCTGTGTGTGTGTGCTTTGCAGTTTTAATGGCTTACGCAGAGTTGCTGAAAACAGAGATGATACTATTGTAAATATTGTCATTTTTGTCATTTAAGATGGATTCAGGTTGTTTGGTTTGGTGTTTGTATATCTGGAGTGTTTCAAGGTTGTCTAGTTTTCTGCCTTTTGGTTGGATGTGTAGGATGCTGATACTTGTGTTGTTAACGTGGTGTTTTGTTTTATGCAGGTGGGTGGATGTTGCTGGTGTGTAGTATTTTTTGTTTTTTTAGTGCTGCCATGTGTTCTTTGTATCTAATCTCAAATGTTCTACCTGACTGGCCTATGTAGAAGCAGTCACAGTCCAAACATAAACAGTGACTGGTAACAGTAAACTTGTGGTTTCATTTAATGTCAATAACAGTGACGGTAAAGCCTAACCTAAAATGTTCGAATTTAAAGAAAAGATGTCTTTTTCAGGACCCTGTAGGGTGTAACACAGTGCACTCGTCGAGTTAGGAATTTTGCAGTTAGGTTGTGCTCGCACTATCTCACATTGGTGTCTAACTGGCGAGACTGCCTCGCTTCAGTCCTAGGTCGTTAAAAGCCAACTGTACCGGCTAGTCAGGTGGTGAAATCTGACAGCAATCTAGTCATATGCTGGCTCAGTACTACGCTTTATCGAAGCAACTGACAAAATCATACAATGAAGGCTTTCACGACCGGATGGTACTGTTGTTGATAATTCTTCCGGGTTCTATCAAGAGAAAGAACTCCATCAATTGGGCCAATCAATAATGTGTTGGTCCACCTCTGGCCTCTATGAAAACAGTTATTCAGCTTGACTTTGATTGACAGAGTTGTTGGATGTTCTCAGGAATATCATGCCAAACTCAGTCCAGCTGGTGCGTTGCACCGTCAAAGTCCAGATCTGGTTGGAAGGCCCTGCCCATAATGCTCCACTCGTTTGGCATGCACGAAGAGTGGTAAAAACTGTTGCTGTCAGCGGGCGGGCATTATCTTGCTGAAATGCAACCCTAGGATGACTTGCCCGCTGATGGGCAATAAAATGGGCGGGGGGCGGGGGGGGGGGGTAGAATATCGTCAACGTAGCGGTGCTTAGAGATGCAACATTATGATGCCTCGTGTAACTGGTAACTCTTTCGACTACGCTCCAAACATAGTAGTCGAGGGGGTTCATGTGTCGTATGAGATCCTACTTTGCTCCTCTGCCATCCGACGCGTTTTCCGCTCGCTGATATTCAATACAGATGCCAATTTACTCAGTGAGTGCCCCGGGTCCTCCGAAATAAGCGGCTGGGCATTTCAGATGACTGTCGCAGTTCGTGACAGGCGTTTCCTCGAGTGAGGTTTCCTCGCCGGGTTAGCTGAAATGGTTCAAATGGCTCTGAGCACTATGGGACTTAACTTCTGAGGTCATCAGTCCCCTAGACTTAGAACTACTTAAACCTAACTAACCTAACGACATCACACACATCCATGCCCGAGGCAGGATTCGAACCTGCGACCGTAGCGGTCGCGCGGTTCCAGACTGAAGCGCCTACAACCGCTCGGTCACACAGGCCGGCGCCGGGTTAGCGGAATCTTCCCCAGACTTCTCCACAGCATTATTCTTGGCCACAATATCGTAATTAGATGATCTCGGGCACACGAGGAATGTAACTATTGTAGCGGGCAAACGGCCAACGGGAAGACTTCCGATAATTGCAGCTCTTCGGTTGTACTCCGCACTTGTCCGTAACATCTCGACAATTTTGAGGTTCTGTCTGTTTACTAGATGCTTGTGGCTTTCAAGTACGCCAATCGCTATTACGGCGGAACTACGATATGTGGAGAAATTCAAACCGAAATTTGTCCGGATTTAATGGCCGCCCTCTGTACGTGGTGCTCACCCACGATGATTAGGCAGACATCTCTTTAAGGAGGTGGGCACTCGGACTGCTGCCTCACAGTATATTTATTCCCTGGTGAGGTTTGGTGTAAATAATCCACTACCGTTCGGAAGTACGTAACTACAATACTGCAAGGAAAAATGATTTCCATTGCTCCCGATTTAAGTTGTCTTTAGCACAAAAATGGGTGCATAATACTGCAACAAAATTTTTTGATAATCTACCGAGTGATTTAAAATGTTTACAGATACAAAAGTGAAATTTAAACGCACACTGAGAAAGTTTCTTCCCTCTACCGTAGATGAGCTTCTGTTATTGCAGTGCGTAAAAGGTGGTGGGTAGGAACATGTAATTCACATCTATACATTAAAAAAAAAGCATGGAATATGAAACAAAGAAACCAACAAACAAACATATTGCGCTGGTCATCAGACCATTAGCTTGTTAGAAATAAGTGTAAATACTTTTTTCCCATTCAGTTTCCTTCCTTGTCGATCCTTTTGTAATTTTTCTGCATGTAAAGAAAATGTCATAATTATTTTCAGCCATAATGGCTATGTTTGTGAACCGTGACTGTGTGGGATAATTATTTATTTCAAGTTTCTCCTAACAGGCACTTTTTATTTTATGCTTACTCTAACACAATGCAACGCGTTTCGAACATGTTCTGTTCATCTTCAGGCGTTTATACATACATACATATGTATGTCAATTAACAGCTCCGCCATTACACCAGTGATGCAAGTGAAGCAGCAAGTTGATGAAATTGTAAGTGATCAACTGTCATATAGAAGCTTTTGACACTATTTTCGTAACACATAACTGATGCAAATCTATTTGCATGCTATACAGGCTGTGATATACATAGTCAACCACAAGGAAGAAAAGCAGCAGAAGACACTACCGATTTCGATTTCTAGCCATACACTGTCCCTCTCCTCTCCTCCCCCCCCCCCCCCCAAATGCCACACCAGCAGCTACAGGAAAAAAACAATGGACAAAGAGTTCTAGATTAATCTAGTGTAAGACTGTTTATTTTTAAGTAACATTTCTCTATATGTATGTATGTATGGACAGAGTAAATATTGAAGAGGTACTGAGATGAGTGGGGGAGAAAAGACAGGTACTAGATGTAATAAAGAGAAGAAAAAGAAATTGGATTGGGCATATATTAAGAAAGAATGACGGACTGATAAAAACAGTTTTCGAAGGTTATGTAGAAGGGAAAAGGAAGCGAGGAAGGAAGAGATTCCAGATACTGGATGACATGATGGACGGTACAACATACAGCAGCCTTAAGAAGGAAGCAATGGATCGCAGAAAATGGAGAGGCAAAGGACCTGCTAATATAGCAGATAACTGATGATGATGATGATGTATAAACGCCTGAAGATAAACAGAAAATGTTCGAAGCGCGTTGCATTATGTTAGATTTAGCATAAAATAAAAAGTGACTCTTAGCAGAAACTTGAAATAAATAAGAAACAAACTCTGTACAGCGCTCATATCGAGGCCGCTGTGTGAAGCAAAGTCGTGGCCCCCAGATTGAAGTCGTGCTGCGTCACTTTCGGACCTCTCGTTTGGCGGCGCTTCGGGGTGGGTTACACACACCAGTGGCGCAGTCAGTCAGCTCGTGAGGCCGGTAAGGCGCCGTTTACCGGGGCAGACGGACGGCCTGGCGTGCCGTGCATCTGATACGCGGGCTGGCGCGTGACAGCCGGCCGTGCGCCGGCTACGGCTTCATCAGCGGCGCCTCGCCACGGACGTCATCGCAGCCCCGCCGCTAGCGCGTCACGCCGACTACCTGCTGTCTGCAGCCGGCAGGCCCAGCCAGCATGTGTAGGGGGGAGGCGGCCGCCACATCTGCGCCACGCTCACTTCACCTGCCAAGCGAGACTACACTACCGGCCGTTAAAACTGCTACACCAAGAACAAATGCAGATGATAAACGGGCATTCATTGGACGAATATATTATACTAGAACGGACGTGTTATTACAGTTTCACGCAATTTGGGTGCATAGATCCTGAGAAATCAGTACCCAGAAGAACCACCTCTGGCCGTAATAACGGCCTTCATACGCTTGGGCATTGAGTCAAACAGAGCTTGGATGGCGTGTACAGGTACAGCCTGCCCATGCAGCTTCAACACGATACCACAGTTCACCAAGAGTAGTGACCGGCGTATTGCGACGAGCCAGATGCTCGGCCACCATTGACCAAACGTTTTCCGTTGGTGTGAGACCTGGAGAATGTGCTGGCCAGGGCAGCAGTCGAACATTTTCTGTATAGAGAAAGGCTCGTACAGGACCTGCAACATGCGGTCGTGCATTATCTTGCTGAAATGTTGGTTTCGCAGGGATCGAATGAAGCGTAGAGCCACGGGTCGTAACACATCTGAAATGGACCGTCCACTGTTCGAAGTGCCGCCAATGCGAACAAGAGGTGACCGAGACGTGTAACCAATGACACCCGTACCATCACGCCGGGTGATACGCCAGTATGGGTTCTATAGGATTTGCATCACGCAAATTTGGGGGCCGAGACATCAACGTGAGTTAACTGTAACGCTCCTCAAACCAATGTAGCGCGGTTCTGTCTCCGACAACGAACAATTACCCAGCTGAAACATCACGTCGCCGTCGGGGAAATCAAACATAAAGGGATGCAGATGGCTTGCAACTGTCAGCGTGTCTTCGGTTACTGTCACAGGTCCCATACTACTGCTGTAGAATGTTTCCCTAAGCGTAATACTGCTCCCACCAGCCTGCGTCTGTTGCGCGTTACATATGTCGAGCCGCCGTTCTGCTTGATGACGGCGTTTGTGGAGGCGACCAGCGACCTAGTGCAGCATAAATGTGATTCACCCGAAAGCCGACACGTTTCCATTAATAGGCGGTCTAATTCCGATGGCCCTGTGTCCACTGCTATCGTAACTGACGACATTGTTGAGCCAGTAAGTGAACACGGAGGGGTGGTCTGCTGCGGAGCTCCACACTCAACAATATTACGATGAACGGTGCGCTCCGAAACACTTGTGCGCGCACTGGCATTGTGTTCTTTCGACAGAAATGTGACAAATCACATTCTATCCTCCTTTGGAGAGCAGACAAGCCCTCGAACCCCACGTTCTGTGAAGAGTCGTGGGCGTGTAGCCACTCAACGCCTGGTGGTAGTTTCACTGTCCTCCTACCTTTTACTGTAGATACTCACGACAGCAGCAAGTGAACATTCGACCAGCTTCACCTATTTCGAGGTACTCGTTCACAGGCTCTGCATAGTAACAACCTGCGCTTTGTCAAAGTCGCTTATCTCATTGGATTTTCCCATTTGCAGCCCACATCTCCGCTAGGGTGGACTCCGTGCGTGTCTACTCCGCTTACATACTTATGTTACCGCCTCACGTGCCCGCAAAGCCAGCAGGCGACACCCAACGTAGCGGTGGGCACAGCTCGTAATGTTTCGGCTCATCTGTGTGAAGTTCGAACAACAGTCTAGGTATTCTTGTCTGCAAGCAAGCAGAAACCATTGTATGGGCTGAGAATACGCCTGAAACAGTACTATGTGCATCCACGTATGTCTCCGTCAGCCGCACGTGATGTGTCTCGATCCGCCACAGAACGTGCTGTGACATTGTCGGCGACCGTTTCCGCTAAGCCTCTAGCGGTGCTAAAGACGACTGACATAACTGTTTTCCGATCGAATTAGATATCGCGCTTATTTTGTGCAACTGTGTAAATTTTTGGAAGTTCGTGGTAAGTTCCTATGGGACCAAACTGCTGAGGTAATCGGTCCCTAGGCTTACAAACTATTTAATCTAACGTAAACTAACTTACGCTAAGACAACACACACACACCCATGCCCGACGGAGTGCTGAAACCTCCAAAGGGGGGAGACGCGTGAACCGTGGCAAGTCACCCAAGACCGCGCGGCTACTGGGCGCGGCTGTAACTGTAGTAAGAGATCCATGTCTAAAGAATTTTTTGCTAGCGCACTCGAGCGGATGTAATTTCGGTGGATTGCTCACGCGCTGCCTGCGATATGTAAGCTATAAGAGAATCTCAGACCAGAGAGCAGTGTTGTATCCAGTAGGAACTGTTTGGCAGTGGGAGTAAGTAAAAAATGGCTCTGAGCGCTATGGGACTTAACATCTGTGGTCATCAGTCCCCTAGAACTTAGAACTAATTAAACCTAACTAACCTAAGGACATCACACACATCCATGCCCGAGGCAGGATTCGAACCTGCGACCGGAGCGGTCCCGCGGTTCCAGACTGACGCGCCGACAACCGCTCGGCCACAACGGCCGGCTAGGGAGTAAGTAGTAGCTAGGAGTCTGGTATATGGAGTTGGCTGGGCCGGTCGTGGGGAGCGATGGCAGAGCCTGAGCGATGTAGTATAAGCAGCCTCGGTCATATGTACTATTTTTATGACAAGCCCCATGTAAATGTTTTTAAAAAAATCTCTTAATAATAATCTTTCCTATAAAAATTAACTTTTGACAATCATTCATCTCAATTTAAAGAATTTACTAATTTCTCCAATCCATGGTCATCCCGATTATTGTAAAGAAAAATCAGTTGTTTCTTTTTATACATGACAAATCTATCGGCCAGCATTGCACTGGGCTGTGTCAGAAAAATTTCTTATAGGAGCAGATATATACGCGTCATCCGGCGACCATATTGAGGTAAGAATTTTCAATTTATTCAGAATGAATTTTCAGGGCGATGACGCAGCACTGCTGACGTCAAAAATTTACCAGTTTAAATTCACAGTCAATCATTGAAAGGTTATAAGTGAGCCACAATCTTATTGAGAGATTAGTCACACGTTATTATTGGTAGGTTACAGAATAATAAACTGTTGCTAGGTTACACTAAATGTCAATGCTATACATATTTTTACTGTTGGTTAGTTACGCTAAAATGTAAATTATATAATTATATTTTATCTGTTGGGAGCTTACACTGAATGTGAATGATACAAATAATTATAGTTTTTACTGTTGGGAGGTTTCGGAATTTTTCTGTTGGGAGGTTACACTGTGTAAAAGTGAACATTCTTCGACTAATAACTTACTGGAAACCGTGTGCTTCGTTTTCTGTGTTTTGTTTTGTTCTGTGTGCCCCCGCAATATTGTAGAATACCGCAAGGCAACTGACGTAGTTTATTCGCCACTTTTAAGGGAGCAATTAGATGTACTGAATTAACAGATGGAGTGATAATGACAAATACCAGGAACTTCGAGCAGAAATCGTCTCTGAAGTGTGTCGAGAGCTGAATATGACAGGAAACCGTCTTCAACTTTTGCAATCCTGTATCCCTCGGTCGCTTGTAATATTACGGTATGTCGATAATTTTTACTTTTGGACAAGGAAAGAGCCATAAGAATCATAACCAAAAATGGTAGTGGAGCTCAATGTAAAGATCTGTTCAAAACTCTGGGTATTTTAACTATTGTATGTGAATACATTTACCAGTCAGTTGTAAATGTCAAAAATAACATTGGTAATTACTGCACGAACAGTTCTGTCCATGACCATGGAATAAGAGTTAGACCCAACTTACATTTGCCAAGAAATAATGAACATAAAACTCAAAACAGCATTTGCTACCAAGGAATAAAACTGTACAACAAATTAGCAAAAGAGATAAAAGAAATTGCAAAAATACACTTATTTAAAAAGGCAGTTAAAAAGTACCTGTTATGCAATACATGTTACACACTGAAGGATTACTTAGATAAAACGGAGTATGGGTTTGGCAAAAAAAAGTTGTACAAATAAATAAGAATAATTATTATCAGACATCCAACATTCCACATAAAACCTTGACACTATGTTTTTTTCCTTCTTTTTTCCTTTTCTAGAGAAACTTACCCCCAAGCTAGGCATTGCACAGTACTACCACCTCTTCCTTTTTGTGAGCTCAAGATCTCACTCATTATAGCGGGACGCTTACTCAGATTTTCAGGACAGCAAATGGGAAGTTGTGGTATAGAATGTGGCCCAGAGATCACTAATGTGTGTGTGTGTGTGTGTGTGTGTGTGTGTGTGTGTGTGTGTGTGTGTGTGTGTGTGTGTGTGTGTTGTCATGAAACTACGTGTGTATAGTGTGTGCAGTGCCTGATAGTGAGATACGAGTGAAGTGTGGCATTACATTATTAAATAAGTTATTTGTAAAACAAAGTATTGTATACCAGGAGTAAATCTGATAATTGTCTGTAACTAGAAGTCTGCAAATTTATGTGTATACGAGTTAGCTTATTTTAAATTAGTCTAAACATGTAAATACTTTGACATGGCCTATATCCTTGTCAAAAGAGATCTACGGATGGATAAAGCTGCTGCTGCTACTACTACTACTACTACTACTACTACTACTAAGCCTGGGACCGTACCACCTCACAACAACCGCACATGAGGTCTACATCTACCTCTACATGCATACTCTGCAAATCACAAGTGCCTGGACACACCTGAAATCGCACACCTGAAATCGCTCTTACTTCGGAAGACTTCTCTCCATTGAGAAAACATGCTGCGTTCTGTTATCTAGGAACTCTTCAATCCAATCACACAATTGGTCTGATAGTCCGTATGCTCTTATTTTGTTCATTAAACGACTGTGGGGAACTGTATCGAACGCCTTGCGGAAGTCAAGAAATACAGCATCTACCTGGGAACCCGTGTCTATGGCCCTCTGAGTCTCGTGGACGAGTAACGCGAGCTGGATTTCACACAATCGTCTTTTTCGAAACGCATCCTGATTCCTACAGAGTAGATTTCTAGTCTCCAGGTAAGTCATTATACACCAGTGTAGGTCGAGTAACTTATGAGAAAGTAATGAGTAGGTGACAAAGAGACGAATGGCCCAACGTATCTAAGAGATGGGAGAGCATACATTATGCGACATGAAGGATTTACCAGTTTAGTAATGAACGGAAGTGTGGCGGAACAAAAGTTGTAGAAAGGGATCTTTGAATGAATACAGTAAGCTGGTCGAGATAGATGTAGGTTGCAGCAGTTACTTAAAAAATGGTTCAAATGGTCTGAGCACAATGGGACTTAACATCTGAGGTCATCAGTCCACTAAACTTAGAACTACTTAAACCTAACTAACCTAAGGACATCACACACATCCATGCTCGAGGCACGATTCGAACCTGCGACCGTAGCGGTCGCGCGGTTCCAGACTGTAGCGCCTAGAACCGCTCGGCAACTCCGGCCGGCAGTTACTTAAGATGACGAGGCTTACACAGGATCGAGTAGCATGGAGAACTGCATCAAAGCAGTCTTCGGACTGAAGGATACAGCGTGATTATCTGAAAGAAGTTGCTTGATTTGACGCCCCCTGCCATGCCCTTCTTTTAGTTTGAGCCACATTAAAATGCTTCAAATGGCTCTGAGCACTATGGGACTCAACTGCCGTGGTCATCAGTCCCCTAGAACTTAGAACTACTTAAACCTAACTAACCTAAGGGCATCACACACACCCAAGCCCGAGGCAGGTTTCGAACCTGCGACCGTAGCAGCAGCGCGGCTCCGGACTGCAGCGCCTAGAACCGCTCGGCCACCGCGGCCGGCCCACATTAAAAGAAAAATGATTATTCACAACAATCGACGAAGACGCTGATACGTAATACTTTTTGCCTTGATCATAGGCTAGGTTACGGGACACCTCTTTAAACATTCTGCCGCCCTATACAATCTCCGCGTCGGTCACGGCATGCCTTACGGAATAACTGCATGGGAGAGGATGGCGTCAGCAGTTGCTACAGCAGAGTTTGCTCCCCAGAACGTTTTTCGTCTTCAGGCACGAGCATCTCGTCTGCCACGCAGTGTTGCGAGGAGCGTGTTTACTTCGCTGGAGCCGACACGCTCCGCGGCCGCCTGGAACTGGAAAAAGCGGGCGACCTGGAGATCCGGGCAGCGCGGCAGACATCTGTGGTAGGCGAAGGAAACGTAACAGGCGCTCAATTCGCATCGGGAACCGTCGACTGGACTCGCCGGCGCCTATCGTTCCAGTCGCTGCTGTGACAGCTGAAGAATCACCTCCTCCACGGACGTACGGCTGCTGTGGAGCGTTACGAGACGATCGTAAATCGCTATGCCGCACAGGCTAGGCAGTCTTCATGAGAAAAAGGCGACCAGCGTTAAGCCGTGTGTCTCGTGAAGGTACGGCATCGCTCAAATGCATTTTGTAGTCGAGCTAGTAGGTTGGTGGGCGTGTTTATCTATACGCGAAATCAACAAAGACAGGTTGTTCAGATAGGAGTCTGTTCCATCTCGCCACGGTTACATGTATTGATTGCTAAGTGCAGGTGAGCATCGACTTTAGCCCTAAACGGTGTTTCCAATAGTTCCAAAAATATTTTATGGAGTGGGAAGAGTGCAACAAAAATCACTACACGAAGCGTATGTAATTCTAATATTTTGCAGTGAACACATTGTTGTGGGGCGATCACTGTGTTGTAGAAATAATTCAAAAGTCAAGATCGCTTAAATACTATTTACTAGATGACCAGTTTCAACTCACTAAAGGTGCCATCGTCGAGCCTGTGAAGATACAACATGACAGGTTTGAGGGAGGGCTTACATGAGTTACACAATATACATTACTATTACGAGGGTCACTCCAAAAGAAATGCACACTATTTTTGTAAAAATACAGTTTTCATTCTGCATGTATGAAAGTTTTTACACTGTGTAGATACATCCTTCCCGCTTCTTTTCAAACTTAGTTCAACCTGTTCCCGTGAGTGGCACCGTCACAGCATGTCTTCAAGATGGCTGCTACACTTGACGTTCGTCAGAAGCAACGTGCTGTCATAGAATTCCTGTGCTGTGAAAACGAGACAGCGGGAAACATCCACAAGAGGTTGAAAAAGGTGTATGGAGATGCTGCTGTCGATCGCAGTACAGTTAGTCGGTGGGCAAGCAGGTTATGTGATGAAAGCGGGCACGGCAATATTGAGGACTGTCCTCGCAGCGGCAGGCCTCGTACTGCACACACTCCAGACAATGTGCAGAGAGTTAACGAACTGGTGACTGCTGACAGACGCATCACAGTGAACGAATTGTCACGCTACGTTGGGACAGGGGAAGGAAATGTTTGCAGAATACTGAAAGTGTTGGCGTTAAAAAAGGTTTGTGCCAGGTGGGTTCGCAGGATGTTGACAGTGGCTCTGAAAGAAACAAGAAAAACGGTATGCAGCGAACTTTTGGAACAGTACGAGAATGGTAGAGATGAATTTCTTGTAATAATTGTGACAGGTAATGAAACATGGTTCCTTCATTTTCCATCAGAGACGAAGAGGCAATCAATGGAGTGGCATCATGCAAATTCACCCAAGAAAAAAAAAAAAATTCAAAATCACACCTTCTGCTGGAAAAGTTATGGCTACGGTGTTTTTCGATTCCGAAGGACTCTTGGTTGTGGACATCATGCCAAGTGGAACCACCAAGCATAAATTCTGATGCATATGTGAGACACTTAAGAAACTTCAAGCTCGTCTGAGTCGTGTTCGACTACATCGGCAAAAGCAGGATGTTGTGCTGTTGCGCGACAATGCACGGCCACATGTCAGTCAAAAAACCATGGAAGCGATCACAAAACTCGGATGGACAACACTGAAACACCCGCTTACAGTCCTGACCTGGCTCCATGTGACTATCATCTCTTTGGGAAACTGAAAGACTCTCTTCGTGGAACAAGGTTTGAAGATGATGAGCCGGCCAGAGTGGCCGAGCGGTTCTAGGCGCTACAGTCTGGAACCGCGCGACCGCTCGGGCATGGATGTGTGTGATGTCCTTAGGTTAGTTAGGTGTAAGTAGTTCTAAGTTCTAGGGGACTGATGACCTTAGAAGTTAAGTCCCATAGTGCTCAGAGCCATTTGAACCATTTTTTGAAGATGATGACTCCCTTGTGCACGCTGCCTAACAGTGGCTCCAACAGGTTGGTGCAGAATTCTACAGTGCGGGTATACAGGCGCTGGTTCCAAGATGGCGTAAGGCAGTTGAGAGGGATGGAAATTATGTGGAGAAATGAAAATATTGTTCCTAAACGATGTATCTACACACTGTAAAACTTTCAAACTTGTAGAATAAAAGAGGGATTAAAAAAAAATAGTGTGTATTTCTTTTGGAGTAACCCTCGTAGTACCGTACCACATACCTGAATGTCGCTTAACATGTATAGATCATTTGGATATAACGATACGTGAGGCAGATCAGCTGATATAAAATCACTGTCGTTGAAATAGAAAAGTAAAACACAACTGCTGGTCTCATGGTCATTCTATTCGATCGGATGTATAAAACCGAAGTCACAAGATAAAAATGTGATGGAATAGAATGACCATGAGACCAGTTGTGTTTTACTTTTTTATTTCAACGACAATGATTTTATATCAGCTGATCTGAGTCATGTATCGTTATATCCAAATGATCTATACATGTTAAGCGACATTCAGGTATGTGGTACTGTACTAATAGTAATGTATATAGTCTAAGTCATGTAAGCCCTCCCTCAAACCTGTCATGTTGTACCTTCACAGATTCGATGATGGCACATTTAGTGTGTTGAAACCGGTCATCTAGAAAATAGAATTTAAGCGATCTTGGCTTTTGAATTATTTCTAATGCTAATATTTAAATTTATTTGCAGCAGTGCCTAAAATTAAAGAATATTCAGTGAGTTGGGGGGCCAGCACGTCAACTGGAACTCACCACTGTGTTCCTGGGACCACTCCAGCACACTCTTGGCCTTGTGACTGGGCGCATTATCTTGTTGAAAAATGCCACTGCCGTAGGGAAAAAAGACTGTCATGAAGGGGTGTACGTGGTACAAATGGCCGTCCTGTATTACCAGCCTGGCCACCCGACGATGTCCGACATCGGTAATGAAGGGTGGCCGCCCAACCCTAGGACGTACGTGGTCACCAACCAGTGTACGACACCCCTTGGCCGTCATGGTGCCTTGCACGAGCTCCACTGGAACCATGGATGCGCACATGAATGTTCCCCAGCCGCCGCCAGATTGTCTCCTTCCTGCAGTACAGGTGTCAAGTAGCTGTTACCCCGGGAGACTACATCTTCGCACCCCCTTCATTGAGACCCTGTTTAGGACAGCTGGTTACAGGTACTTGGTGTGCTGACTGTCAAACGTAGTTAAAATGAGAATAAAGCACACTCAATTTCGGTTCCCAGCGTGATGTTACTCCGTGGCAAGGAAAAAATATGTCGAAACAGACGAAGAGAAAACACTGTCTGCTGAACTTGCTAAAACCACCCAGTTATAAAACCACAAAGTTATAGAGTAGGTGGACTCACTGCCACTTTTGATTTGTGAGCAGTGAAACGTCATGGGAAGGTAGTGGATGTGACGTCATCTGTAGCCACTCGAGGCCGACGAGAAAGACAGGCCGCGGCGCGTACGTCACGAAGGTAGTCCGGAACTCGCTCGCTCAGCTCAGCAGACAAAATGCGTTTCCAAACCTGTTAACTAGCAGCTGAGCGTGTACATACTAACGAGAATTGCATCTTCCACTGGAATCTGCTATTATGAAGTCTCAATGATTAGCAGCACTACAACAAAATTTAAGATAAATACTCGATGTAAATGGTATAACGGCTTCATATCGTGAAGGGAGACGAAAATTTAATAGTCACGGGTGACTGCAATTCGATAGTAGGAAAAGGGAGAGAATGAAACGTAGTAGGTGAATATGGAATGGGGGTAAGGAATGAAAGAGGAAGCCGCCTGCTAGAAGTTTGCACAGAGCATAACTTAATCATTGCTAACACTTCGTTCAAGAGTCATGAAAGAAGGTTGTGTACCTGCAAGAAGCCTGGAGATACTGGATTGTTTCATATAGATTATATAATGGTAAGACAGAGATTTAGGAGCCAGGTTTTAAATTTTAAGACATTTCCAGGGGCATATGTGGACTCTGACCACAATCTATTGGTTATGAACTGTAGATTGAAACTTAAGAAACTGCAAATAGGACGCATTTTAAGGAGATCGGACCTGGATAAACTGAAAGAACCAGAGGTTGTACAGAGTTTCAGGGAGAGCATAAGGGAACAATTGACACGAATGGGGGAAAAGAATACAGTAGAAGAAGAATGGGTAGCTTTGATTGATGAAGTAGTGAAGGCAGCAAAGGATCAAATAAGTAAAAAGTTGAGGGCTAGGAGAAATCCTTGGGTAACAGAAGAAATATTGAATTTAATTGATGAAACAAAATATAAAAATGCAGTAAATAAAGGAGGCAAAAAGCAATACAAATCTCTCAAAAATCAGTTTGTCAGGAAGTTCAAAAGGCTAAGCAGGGACGGCTAGAGGACAAATGTAAGGTATAGAGGTATGTGTCACTAGGGAAAAGATAGATACTGTCTACAGGAAAATTAAAGATACCTTTGTAGAAAAGGGAATCGCTTGCATAAATGTCAAGGGCTCAGATGGAAACCCAGTTCTAAGCAAAGAAGGGAAAACAGAAAGGTAGAAGGAGTATATAGAGGGTCTATACAAGGGCGATGTACTTGAGGACAATATTATGGAAATGGAAGAGGACGTAGATGGAGATGAAATGGGCCATATGATTCTGCGACAAGAGTTTGATAGAGCACTGAAAGCTCTTAGTCGAAACAAGGCCCCGGGAGTAGACAACATTCCATTAGAACTACTGATGGCCTTGGGAGAGCCAGTCATGACAAAACTCTACCATCTGGTGAGCAAGATGTATGAGACAGGCGAAATACCCTCAGACTTCAAGAAGAATATAATGATTCCAATCCCAAAGAAAGCAGTTTTTGAAAGATGGGAAAGTCACCGAACTACCAGTTTAATAATTCAAGGCTGCAAAATACTAACACGAATTCTTTACAGACGAATGGAAAAACTGATAGAAGACGACGTCGGGGAGGATCAGTTTGGATTCTGTAGAAATGTTCGAACACGTGAGGCAGTACAGACCCTACGACTTATCTTCGAACATACATTATGAAAAGGCAAATGTACGTTTCTAGCATTTGTAGACTTAGAAGCTTTTGACAATGTTCACTGGAACACACTTTCAAATTCTGAAGGTGGCAGGGGTAAAATACAGCGAGCGAAAGGCTATTTACAATTTGTACAGAAACGAGATGGCAGGTATAAGAGTCGAGGGGTATCAAAGGGAAGCAGTGTTTGCGAAGGGAGTGAGACATAGTTGTAGACTATCCCCGATGTTATTCAATCTGTATATTGACCAAGGAGTAGAGGAAACGAAAGAAAAATTCGGAGTAGGTATTAAAATCCATGGAGAAGAAATAAAAACTTTGAGGTTCGCCGATGACACTGTAATTCTGTCAGAGACAGCAAAGGACTTGGAAGAGCAGTTGAACGGAATGGACAGTGTCTTGAAAGGAGGGTAAAAGATGAACATCAACAAAAGTAAAACGAGGATAATGGAATGTAGTCGAATTAAGTGGGGTGATGCTGAGGGAATTAGATTAGGTAATGAGAGACTTAAAGTAGTAAAGGAGTTTTGCTATTTGGGGAGCAAAATAACTGATGATGGTCGAAGTAGAGAGGATATAAAATGTAGACTGACAATGGCAAGGAAAACGTTTCTGAAGAAAAGAAATTTGTTAACATCGAGTACTGATTTAAGTGTCAGGAAGTCGTTTCTGAAAGTATTTGTATGTAGTGTATCCATGTATGGAAGTGAAATATGGACGATAAATAGTTTTGACAAGAAGAGAATAGAAGCTTTCGAAAAGTGGTGCTACAGAAGAACGCTGAAGATTAGATGGGTAGATCACATAACTAATGAGGAAGTATTGAATAGGATCGGGGAGAAGAGAAGGTTGTGGCACAACTTGACCAGAAGAAGGGATCGGTTGGTAGGACATGTTCTGAGGCATCAAGGGATCACCAATTTAGTATTGGAGGGCAGTGTGGAGGGTAAAAATCGTAGAGGGAGACCAAGAGATGAATACACTAAGCAGATTCAGAAGGATGTAGGTTGTAGTAGGTACTGGGAGATGAAAAACCTTCCACAGGATAGGGTAGCATGGAGAGCTGCATCAAACTAGTCTCAGGACTGAAGACCACAACAACAACAACTACAACAACGGCTTATTGATAGTATTTAGACTCTTCTGCTTAACAGTGTCCATTTCATACAAGAAGTGGTGCCTTATGCAACTGAAAATCATTTTGTGATGATTTTAATTTTATTGTACACCATTACAGCCGTAACAAACTATAAGTAGATCTATGGATTTCCGATCATTGTAGAACTAATAACAAATGGCTCTGAGCAGTATGCGACTTAACTTCTGAGGTCATCAGTCGCCTAGAACTTACAACTAATTAAAGCTAACTAACCTAAGGACATCCCACACATCCATGCCCGAGGCAGGATTCGAACCTGAGACCGTAGCGGTCGCTCGGTTCGTGACTGTAGCACCTAGAACCGCACGGCCACTCCGGCCAGCGACTAATAGCAGTAAGCCAATTGTGTGATTGGATTGAAAAGTTCTTAGATAACAGAACGCAGCATGTCATTCTCAATGGAGAGAAGTCTTCTGAAGTAAGAGAGATTTCAGGTGTGCCGCAGGGGAGTGTCATAGGACCGTTGCTATTCACAATATACATAAATGACCTTGTGGATGACATCTGAAGTTCAGTGAGGCTTTTTGCAGATGATGCTGTGGTTTATCGAGAGGTTGTAACAATGGAAAATTGTACTGAAATGCAGGAGGAGCTGCAGCGAATTGACGCATGGTGCAGTGAATGGCAATTGAATCTCAATGTAGACAAGTGTAATGTGCTGAGAATACATAGAAAGAAAGATCCCTTATCATTTAGCTACAAAATAGCAGGTCAGCAACTGGAAGCAGTTAATTCCATAAATTATCTGGGAGTACGCATTAGGAGTGATTTAAAATGGAATGATCATATAAAGTTGATCGTCGGTAAAGCAGATGCCAGACTGAGATTCATTGGAAGAATCCTAAGGAAATGCAATCCGAAAACAAAGGAAGTAGGTTACAGTACGCTTGTTCGCCCACTGCTTAAATACTGCTCAGCAGTGTGGGATCCATACCAGGTGGGGTTGATGGAGGAGATAGAGAAGATCCAACGGAGAGCAGCGCGCTTCGTTACAGGATCATTTAGTAATCGCGAAAGCGTTAGGGAGATGATAGATAAACTCCAGTGGAAGACTCTGCAGGAGAGACGCTCAGTAGCTCGGTACAGGCTTTTGTTAAAGTTTCTAGAACATACTTTCACCGAAGAATCAAGCAGTATATTGCTCCCTCCTACGTATATCTCGCGAAGAGACCATGAGGATAAAATCAGAGAGATTAGAGCCCACACAGAAGCATACCGACAATCCTTCTTTCCACGAACAATACGAGACTGGAATAGAAGGGAGAACCGATAGAGGTACTCAGGGTACCCTCCGCCACACACCGTCAGGTGGCTTGCGGAGTATGGATGTACATGTAGATGTAGGTGTAGAAGCCTCTGTAACAGCGGATTGCAGTAGAAGATGCAATTATCGTTTGTACGTACAAACCTAGTTATGAGTTAACAGGGATAGAAACGTAGTTTGTCTGCTGAGTTGAGCGAGGGAGTGCAGACCTACCTTCGTGATGTAAGCGCCGCGGCCTGTATTTCTTGTGGGCCTCGTAGCCAGTCGCTGCGCCGTGAGCACTCAGACCTGCAATGGCGCGTACAGCATGGATTCTGCGAGGTGGTGGACCTGTTGTGGAGGAAGAGTGACCATAAATGCTTGACTGTGTTAGCATGAGGTGCACTTGGAGGAATCATGGTTGAGTGTGGCGGGGGCTCTCAGAACCACCGATGGTACCCCCTTAGTTTGTGTTACTACGTTTTCTATGTACAAATTTAATGAAATAGGGAATAGGCTTCAACTCTATTGCATTCTCTTCTCCACTCCTGCTTCTCTTCCATGTCTTTCGAATCTTGTAAGAGCAGTCTGGTTCCTGTACATGTTGTAGGTAACGTTTGGCTCAGTGTATTTTACCTCAGATAACTTCAGCTTTCCGGGATACGTTCCAGAGCCCACTGGAAAAATGCTATGCACATACGTTTGTGTTTCTTCTATTGTAGGAGGTTGAGTCAAATGAAAACCTTAAATATTTTTTAAAATATTATTTATTGTGCAGAAATGGTACAAAGCTGTATCACTTTTCAACATAATCTCCCCCACGCTCAATGCAAGTCTTCCAGCGCTTACAAAGTGCATAAATTCCTTTAGAAAGAAATTCTTTTGGTACTGCGCGCAATCACTGATGCACCACGTGGCGTACCTCTTCATCAGAACGGAACTTCTTTCCTCCCATTGCATCTTTGAGTGGTCCAAACATATGGAAATCACTTGGGGCAAGGTCTGGTGAGTATGGTGGATGAGGAAGACACTCAAAATGCAGGTCTGTCATTGTTGCAACTGTTGTACGGGCAGTGTGGGGCCTTGCATTGTCGTGTTGCAAAAGGACACCTGCTGACAGCAATCCACGTCGCTTTGATTTGATTGCAGACCACAGATGATTTTTTAGGAGATCTGTGTATGATGCACTGGTGACAGTGGTCCCTCTAGGCATGTAATGCTCCAAAATGACGCCTTTTTCGTCCCAAAGGAGAGTCTGCATAACCTTCCCTGCTGATGGTTCTGTTCGAAACTTCTTTGGTAACGATTCTTGCAAGGAGGCCATCACCTTCTCGTTCCAAGCGCCGAAGAAGTTCTTCACAAGCATCAACACGTCGTTCTCTCATTTCAGCAGTCACCTGCCGTGGCACCCATCTTGCAGACACTTTGTGAAACTGGAGCACATCGTGCATAATGTGGTGTGCTGACCCACGGCTAATCTGCAAACATGCTGCACTGTCATTCAGTGTCACTCGGCGGTTTTCCTTCACTATGGCTTCAACTGCTGCAATGTTCTGTGGAGTCACAACTCGTTGTGCCTGACCTGGACGAGGAGCATCTTCCACTGAAGTCACACCACTTGCGAACTTCCTACACCATTCGCAGACTTGCTGCTGTGACAAACATGCATCACCGTACTGAACCTTCATTCGTCGATGAATTTCAATAGTTTTCACACCTTCACGACGCAAAAGCCGTGAGGCGACCATCTTTATACTGATACTGCGACGGTATGTGTGCATCTGGAGTATGCTGCCACCTACAAGCCATTCTGCACGCTGTTTGTAGCATGCTTACCAACTTACAGGATAACGGCGCGAAATTTCGATTTTTTTATTACAAATTTAAGGTTTTCATTTGACTCACCCTCATATCTCTATCGTATAGTTAGAATTATAGCGAGTGTCACTAAATTTCTAGGGGACTTAAACTGTGTCGGTCATTCCATTCTTCTCTAAACAGTTCATGTCAGTGTTCTGTACTCAGATCAACAAAGCGAACTTTAGACTCTAAACGACTCAAGGCATGTAAAACAGCTTGACTGTGTGAAACAGTAAATTCGCTGACGCACTTGCTAGAAGATCATCTCGTGAATTGTCTCTGTCATCACGCATATATCCCCGAACGAAATACCAAGTCGTGCTGCATCGTGAAAGAGAGAACTGTTATTGCTTATTAATGTAGCCAGGTGTATCCTGATCAAGTGGAAATTTGCCTCTATCGCGTAATCTGCAGCTTTTCAATAGCCACTCTTCCGAGATCGCTATCTTACAGCATCGCTTTATGTCAGCACAGCATATCAGTTGAGAAATTCATTACAAAACCCGAGTTCATCGACATGAACTCTGCGTTCTCATTAAGAGATAACGGAATCTGAATGTCACATTGCTGCCGTTACTATACGCCACACTGAAAAAAAAAATTAAACTTTTCTCAGGCTAAAGTGGTACAGGGGTATCCGAAAGGTGTGTCGAAGGATCAGTGCCGCTCTCAGTACATATGAATAACCAAGCGCATATCGTCGGAACCACAATGGAGCTGTCCCTGGATGATGCTATAGTACGCACATCAATATAAGTTTTGCACCACCGCTTTATTTCGAAATTCATGATAGAGAAACAGAAATAGGCCATGAGGAACGCATATAACGGGTGTCTGTTTTCAGTTGAGACGGTTAAATATCTCGAAAACGACACATCGCACGAAAAAAATGTTCAACGTGAAAAATTAATATTAGTAAAGTGGACATCTTTTTGTGCTGCAGCTGACCACTTCTTACTAACCAACCCTCCCGTCTGAGCGGGGCCAACTTTGTATTTTCAATTGGGAACCCTCCCCCCACTCCCACTCTATTTTCCTGCATATTCGGAATCTACTCCAAAAATACGTACAGTTTACTCAAAGCATTTCTTCCCATTCCTAATAGTTAGACAAATAACGAGTGTACCTATTATTGCAATTAAGAACTGATGCATTTGATTCTACATTTCATTTACGATGTAAATGTAAACCTTTCTGTTCTGACGGGTGATATTTACAGTGTGACAATTACTGAACTATATGAATCGTCGTAGTTACTGAACAGTTTGCGTCAGGACGTTCAAACTGCACAATTGTCCGCGGGGCATGACGAGAATTAGTATGCGCATGCATGGTTTACTTTAGCGACGAAGCCCACTTTCATTTGGATGGATTGGTCAATAAGCCAAATTGGTGCATTTGGAGGGGGGGGGCTGAGAATCCGCATTTCGCGATCGAGGTGTCTCCAGCCGCGATGTGTGACAGTGTGGTGTGCAGCGTCCAGTCAACGAATGATCGGTGCAATGTTCCTTAATGGCACGGTGATGACCGAATGGTACGTGAATGTTTTGGAATATGATTTTATCCCCGTTATCCAAAGTGACGCTGTTTGCGACAAGCTGTGGTTAATGCAAGATGGAGCTCGACCCCATCGAAGCAGGAGAGTGTTTGATGTCCTGGAGCAGTACTTTGGGCACTGCATTCTGGCTCTGGGGTATCCAGACGCCACTGACATGGACCTCGATTGGCCGCCATATTCTCCGGATCTGAACACATGCGACTTATTTTTGTGGGGCTGTATTGAAGACAAGGTGTACAGCAATAACCCCAAAACCATTGCTGAGCTGAAAACCGCCATTCAGGCGGTCATCGACAGCATCCATGTTCCCACACTTCAGCGGGTCAAACAGAATTTCGCTATTCGTCTGCTGCACATCATCGCTAATGATGGCAGGCATATCGAACGCGTCACAACCATAAAGTGTGCGCACGACGTAGTTTGTAACTAATTTACGTTTCTTTTCATGTAGTCCCATAATTGTGCCTCTCTAAGTTCGAAGTTAATTTTTGTGCTGCAGATGAAATTGTGCAGTACAATAATGTGGCTAGACATTGACATTTATGGAAAATAAGCTACGTGTTTGGTAACTTAGTTTCCTTTTCCGTACGGGTTTGAATGTGGTGAGTCACAAAACCATGGGAACGCTTGATTTCGGTGGGCGCCCTAGAACCCCACCATCGTGGTGACTGATGTCGGTGTGTTTCCATCGAACCACAGTAACTGTCGCGCTGGCCTGTAGACGGCTACCGGTGGGATACAAACCACAACCACTGTAATGAGGCAAAATGTCCATGAAGTGATAGTGACAGGAGCACCTGCCGTGGACACCCAACGAAATCAAGCACCCCAACGGTGGGCGGCGAAGGGGACTCATGGATATCAAGTATCCCGGTGGGAACAGAAAACTCTTACAGCCAAGTCGTTGTTCCTGGATCACGCTAAGCGAAGTTTCTAACCACGGACTGCAACGATTAACCATACTGTACTGTAGAATCAAATTTGCAACACTAAAGTAAATTTCGGAACATAAATACCAACCGTTAGAACACAAAGATTTACATTTACATGGTATATGAAATGTAGAATCAAATGTGTCCGTTTTTAATTGAAGAAACAAGCACACTTTATATTTGCAGCGCCATGTACCACGAATGGAAAACCGTGGTTTGCGTTAACTGTACGTATTTTTTTTGTCGCAGAACCCCAATATGGAATAAAAATGCTGGGTTTGCATTTACAAATACGAAGTTCACGCCACCGACGCTAGAGGTGCGGTTAGGAGGTGGCCAGTTGTAGCAGAGACAGAGGTCTCCTTCCTGATATTAACTGCTCACCTAGAACACCTTTTTCGTGTGTTGTGTCGTTTTCGACATATCTAGTTGTCTCAAGTTAAAACAAGCACTCTGTATTGCATTGTGCCTATATTAAAAGCATTTTTGTAACGTTAAAATCGTCTGTTCCCCATGGAAGATTAGATGGGTAGATCACATAACTAATGAGGAGGTATTGAATAGAATTGGGGAGAAGAGGAGTTTGTGGCACAACTTGACTAGAAGAAGGGATCGGTTGGTAGGACATGTTCTGAGATACCAAGGGATCACCAATTTAGTATTGGAGGGCAGCGTGGAGGGTAAAAATCGGAGACCAAGAGATGAATACACTAAGCAGATTCAGAAGGATGTAGGCTGTAGTAGGTACTGAGAGATGAAGAAGCTTGCACAGGATAGAGTAGCATGGAGAGCTGCATCAAACCAGTGTCAGGACTGAAGACCACAACAACAACAACACTGTGTTATCGTGTAGGACATAAATCAGAGTATGTCACCTGGCAGACTACTGTTGCATAGAACATACTGGGAATTCTTACCGTGTCAGTTGAGGATAAAACCTCGTGATTTTATACTGAACTGACGCAACAAAAAGTCCAAGATTATTTTATACAAGTTGAAACGTCCCCTTAGAAAAATTATGAATGACTTTGCTAGTAAACTTCTACATTATCTGATACAAAGACTGCTGAGTAAAACTGAAAGTACTCAGTTCTCTCTTTACTTATTCTGATCATCACTAAACTCTCACACAATATTTTTAGCGCAACGCAATCTGACTTTCAATAATCCATACAAAAGAATGGCCCCGATTAACAATAACCTATACCTTTCATGAATCACTTACCTCACAAAAATCTTCGTTACTCGAACAACTGCAATACAACGAGTACCAATACTGCCACCTAAATAAAAGATTCTAGCTACTGAAGGCACTAGCTACGGATAGGCAAAGTTAGCAAATGAAAGATTTTGATAGAGGACAAACAATGTATTTACCTTAATAGTGTTCAAAAGTGTTCTAACGGACACACGTCCATATCGCCCGCTAAAAACTCTGGCATCTCTCCCCACGTCCACCACTGCTGGCGGCTCACCTCCAACTGCACAGCACTACGCGCTGTTCACATCCAACTGCCGAACGCTACAATAGCGAATATTTCAACAATGAGTCGAACCAGCCACAGACTGCACACAGCGCAGTCAGCGATTTTCATACTGAGCGCTATGTGGCGTTACCAACATAAAAACCTAAACAACCTACATACGAACTGTGCCATCGCGGATGACTTCGTTCTGACATAACTGACTACTGTCTCCCTTAATTTAACAGTTAGTCTTATGGCAAATGTAGCTGGATCCGAACTTTAAGTAGATGTGTTATATTGATTTCCAATTTAAGTTTTCATCGATGTGCATACCGAAGAACTCGGAATTATTTACCACGTTTATTATTTTTGTTGTTGATGAACTACACTCAATGTAGGGGTAGTCTTCGGAGTCCGAAACTGAATGGTTCGTGTTTTTTTTTTGTTTTTTTTTCTGTTTTTGAAGTTCAAAGCTACTCTATTTCCGCAAAATCCTTTAATAACGTTAACGAATAGTTCATTTACTGTTTTCCCTGTGGACCCTTGAATGGTCCATCATATAAAAAAAGAACTGACTTTGCCGTAGGATAAGCTATCTACGTGCTCTTCGCCGACACCTTGGAGAACGGAGGTCTAGTTCATTCTTCAGCTTCTCAGCCTGGCCAATCGACTCAAAATTTCATCGCCGTAGCGACCGCCCGCTGTTCTGAAGAACTTACGCGTGCCGCATTATCAGCAGAAGTGCTCGCCAGTTCGTGCTATCGGGCAAATATTATCGTGCTTATTCAGATGGTGCTAGTAACGATGTCTTTCAAAACGTCGAGAGTGAAGAACAAGTGGACAGAGCCACTCGACTGGGGCTGTGCGCTCGTGAAAAATCCACAAACAGCTTTGCATCGATTATGAACTAATATTAGGCGTGAAAGTGGATTTTCAGTATTAAAAAGGTCACACTTTCTGTTTGTCCTGCAAAAACACACTAAGACAAAAAAATATAAAATAATAAAAAAAGGCTCCCAAGAAGGAAGTATGCTGAATGGACGGAGATCAGTAGATGCGATGTATATGTAAAGATACTACGGTCGCAGGTTCGAATCCTGCCCCGGGCATGGCTGTGTGTGATGCCCTTAGGTTAGTTAGGTTTAAGTAGTTCTAAGTTCTAGGGGACTGATGACCTCAGCAGTTGAGTCCCATAGCGCTCAGAGCTATTTGAACCATTTTTTATGTAAAGATAAACAATGATTACAATTTCAGAAAAAAATTGGATGATGTATTCAGGAGAAAGTGCTTTACAAACTAAGCACGTCAGTAACGCTCTAGTTCACCAGTTGTTGGCAGTTAGTAGTTGGAGTGGTGACACATTATTTGCATATCCAGTAATGCTGGCAACTGATGTGTTATGCATGGGGATCATATCACCCTGGACCGCATCAAAAACACCCTGAAGATTACGCACTGAAGCGTTGAAACTGACAGCGACAAAATAAAATAAAATCATAAGGACGTCTGTAGGTTTTTTTATTTATTTGCCTCGATAGTAAACGGCCGTCGTCCCAGAGACCTCCTGCTAAGAGGATGTAGATACAAAAGCTAAATCAGGATGGCCGGACGCGGGTTTGATCCGTCGTCCTCCCGATCGCGAGTCCAGTGTGCTGACCACTGCGCCACCTCGCTCGGTACGCCATTTTGAAGGCTACTTTTAGGACGCCTCCTATGGGAACTTCATAAAACTATAGGAATATTCCACAATGTCCCACAACAAATTCCGCAATTTTTCCAACAGAAAGTGGCCGAGGAAAAGCATCTACATCCACATTTATACTCCGCAAGCCACCCAACGGTGTGTGGCGGAGGGCACTTTACGTGCCACTCTCATTACCTCCCTTTCCTGCTCCAGTCGCGTATGGTTCGCGGGAAGAACGACTGCCGGAAAGCCTCCGTGCGTGCTCGAATCTCTCTAATTTTACATTCGTTATCTCCTCGGAAGGTATAAGTAGGGGGAAGCAATATATTCGATACCTCATCCAGAAACGCACCCTCTCGAAACCTGGACAGCAAGCTACACCGCGATGCAGAGCGCCTCTCTTGCAGAGTCTGCACCTTGAGTTTGCTAAACATCTCCGTAACGCTATTACGCTTACCAAATAACCCTGTGACGAAACGCGCCGCTCTTCTTTGGATATTCTCTATCTCCTCCGTCAACCCGATCTGGTATGGATCCCACACTGATGAGCAATACTCAAGTATAGGTCGAACGAGTGTTTTGTGAGCCACCTCCGTTGTTGATGGACTACATTTTCTAAGGACTCTCCCAATGAATCTCAACCTGGCACCCGCCTTACCAACAACTAATTTTATATTATCATTCCAAATGGCTCTGAGCACTATGGGACTTAACATCTGAGATCATCAGTCCCGTAGAACTTAGAACTACTTAAACCTAACTAACCTGAGGCCATCACACACATCCATGCCCGAGGCAGGATTCGAACCTGCGACCGTAGCGGTCTCGCGGCTCCAGACTGTAGCGCCTAGAACCGCTCGGCCACTTCGGCCGGCGATCATTCCACTTCAGATCGTTCCGTACGCATACTCCCAGATATTTTACAGAAGTAACTGCTACCAGTGTTTGTTCCGCTATCATATAATCATACAATAAAGGACCCTTCTTTCTATGTATTCGCGATACATTACATTTGTCTATGTTAAGTGCCTATCCACTGCAGATCTTCCTGCATTTCGCTGCAATTTTCTAATGTTGCAACTTCTCTGTATACTACAGCGTCATCCACGAAAAGCCACATGGAACTTCCGACACTATCTACTAGGTCATTTATATATATTGTGAAAAGCAATGGTTCCATAACACGCCCCTGTGGCACGCCAGAGGTCACTTTAACGTCTGTTTGCTAAAAACTCTTCAATACAGCCACACAGCTGGTCTGATATTCCGTAGGCTCTCACTTTGTTTGTCATATGTTGCGTTAGCTACTGAATGGCACTCGTACAACAGAAGTGAGTTATCGTATTAGTTGGAGGTGCCAGAGCTGTGCATAACGGGAAGAAACTTCGCGACAAGACCGTTGCGCTGTACAGTGGTATCCAGAGAGGTGACGCAGTGGTTAGCACGCTGGACTCTCATTTGGGAGGACGACGGGCCGAAAACCCGTCCGGCGCGCGAGGGTTAGGTTTTCTGCAATTTTCCTAAATCGCTCCTGGTAAATGTTCGGGTCGGTATCTCTGAAATGGCACGGCCGATTCCCTTCCCCAGCTTTGAAGCAACCCGAACGTCTATAATCTAGGTTTAAATTAAGTTTCATAAAAGAGAAAACTATCAAAATGGTCTACAGTGACCCTCAATTATCTTTAATTACTTATGTAACTTGTCGTAAATTACATTGGCTGATGTGGCTTCTCAATAATTATATAACAGAAAAATCATCGCGTTTCAGATTTTGACTTCAAGTAGCAAATGTGAATACCGTAAGTTTTAATTGACGATCGACGCTAGTATTACGCAAACGGGAATGTAACAGATGAGACTTCTGGAGTTCTGAGTGAAGCCTTATGCGCTCTTATGCAGCATCGCGTGCGTTCATTACCTTGTCGTTGGTTAGGCAGTGTCAGGGGACGGCGGGCGGCGCAGCTCCACACACCTCGCTGTCTCGGAAGCAACACTCTCGAACTTATCCTTACTACAATTTACCGAAGTTGGTTTAAGAAAAGCTATCTGGCTGTGTTTTCAACTGACCAATCAGGGTCTCAATGTTAAACTTAAGTTCCGCCTACAAAAATTCTGTCTATCCAATGAGAGACGTTATACTTTTTGTGGTGGGGCAATGTTTTTAAGGTTTGCTATGTAACAGAGACGCGTATAGTTTCACGCTAAAACTTGCAACTGGTGTGGCCCTTTTAGTGTTATCGTAAGATCTATACTGTTCTTCTGGAGGGCTCTATCTTTTAACATGGGCTGGGGGGTGGTCTTGGCGGTCGGCTGGCAGCGTGGGTGTCCGTCCCTTATCGTAGGGCGTCCTAGTCTACACGACATTGCTCTCGGCTTCTGTTCTCGTTTCTTCCCTCGGAACTGCGTCCGTTTCACGGTGGGAAGGTATGATATGCGTTTAGATGTTCTTGTGTTAATCTGTGGTATTCCATTTGCTCACTCGTTGATCGTATTACTTTGGTTAATTAAATGTCAGGATTTATTCGGAGCTATGTGACATACTGCCGGATTCGCTATCATGTCAGGGTTTTCATGGAAGGTGTTGGATTTGCCTGACACCTTACAACCGTGCCCTCGCTTCCGTCCTTCCTTCCTCCCATAGAGCGCGCCTGCGCAGGGCTCGGCTTTCGTCGGCCTCGGTGGTGGCGGCGCGGCGAGGCCACTTTCTCCAGCAGACTGTAACAGCCGGCAGCCCGCAGCTGGAGCTCACCCCTCACCTTTCCGCACGGGACCGCAGCAAGTGGGCCGGCCGGCTGCCTGGCAAGGACGGACGCTCACAGCTGACCACCGGCTCCGTTTAACCGCCAGAAGGAGCGATTCCGAGTACGCGAGCGGCACGCTCCACCGGTTCCGCACGAGCACCAGGCTACGGCCGGTATTAAACTATCATATTTCTTTGACACAGAAATACTGAAAGCTCTCTGTTGGATTCCTTTCATATTAATTCCTTAAATCTGTTGTCATTTACGGCATAAATTCCTCTTCTAAATTTACTGTGGTGTTTCTATCTGGGAGGAAACTGAGCAGTGGAACGTGTTACTTTTACACATAAACAATAACGATCTGTCAGACTACTACACTTTAAAACACAGTTTATATGTAATTCATGTCACACCGTCTCATAAGGAACCTACATCCGCTTTCTTTGATACACTGTATATGATAAGATACTGTCATCCCCCTTCCCTTCTGTGTGAAAGAATGAATGAGCAAATGTATTTCTAGATGCGTGCTTGATGGTAGCAGACAAGCCTGTCTGCTAGAGAACAGTAGGACCGACGTCGGAACAGGTAGCTACGCTTTCTTAAAGCAAAGAGGTTTCTATTCTTAGTATGGTCCTGTCCGTCCCTTGTCATGTTGGTATAGGAAGCTGCCTCTCTGGTCACTTCCGTTTGTATCTGTGAAGCACCCTCGCTAGGGGCCCAGGCAGTCGGTCCGCGGCGAGCGTCTGAAGTGGTGAGATCTCCGGCTAAGTGCGTCTCTGCTAAGTCCGCAGGACAATGGATTTCTTAAGTTCAGCCGAACTGAAAATTTAATCACCTTTATTTCAGGTTTAGCTCTAAAATATCTAATGTTATATTAAATTGCAACGCAGTGTAATTCGAGTGTGAAGTTCAGAATATATTCCGGTAGTTGCTTTGTCACCACTTTGTCAGTAAAGTGGAAACACGTGTTGATCAGTAACTCTAACTAATATCGTCAATCTTAAATGCGAATGTGCGTGAGATTATAACATCTCGTCTTGACAATATTTTTCAATATAGCAACTTTTCTTTATGTTCAACCTACGTGGGGTGTACTTTGTGAGACCAGCACCACGTGCTTATACAATTGTTTGACCTATCAGGTTAATAGTAAGACGACAGTAACCAGTTCCAGGTTTTTCTTTTGAAAATTGCGTTTCGATGTAATTTATTTTAATCATCAAAATTATTGTGGAGCTACACTCTTTGTGTAAACCAAGTTGACCATGTGAAGCATGTGGTGTAAGCCTAAAAGTAGCCCTCAGCTATTCTGTGCAGGAAGATTTCACACAGAGTTGGTATGAATTTAGTATACCAGTGTGTGGTAATTTCATGGCGGACAGGATTGCGCTACGAACGTAACTTCTTTGGGTGAAAATTGAATCGGTTGGTTGTGGTTAACTTCCTCTTGCATATGTTTCAACGTTCTTCGTGTGTTATTTTGTGAATGCAGTGTTGTATGCAGTCTCCCAATCTTGGCTCCATATTTGATGTGTTCCGTAAGATTACAAACTCACATTTTCACAATCCTAAATAAGGGACCAGTTTAGTTATGAATCAAGTTTAATATGCTGAAATTTTAACGGAAGAATGATCAATGTTAAAATAAATGTCCAAATATAAACGGATTGATTTCTTTTTATTTAAATTCTCTTTATATATATATATATATATATATATATATATATATATATATATATATATATATATATATATATATATATATATCACCGGTCGTCGTAAGATGACTATTAAAAGATTATAATTAATGTTGGTCTGGGTGGGAATTTTGATGAGCTATACTGAATACCTGGTGAAACACTTGCTCAGTAATGCACGGTTAACTTCCCCAGATAGCTAACAGCTTTTAACCCGCTTTTATTGTCTTGAATATCAGAACCGCTTTCAGAATAAGTAAATGCATCAACTTTACAATATGATCAAATATTCGTCACATATTCGGACAACAACTTCTTGTTATGCGCTGCAGTTGCTTGTAGCACAGTTGCACTGTGTCCGCATTTGGAAGAAAAAGCGGCGCAAAGAAAGGAAGCGTACTTGGGTGAAGCCACCCGGATATTAAGTCGAGATAATAAAAGCATTCAGAAAAATTTGTTACAAGAGCAGCAAGTGGAGTCATCAAGTCTTATACGGGGTGGTCCATTGAGCGTGACCGGGCCAAACATCTCACGAAATAAGCGTCAAACGAAAAAACTACAAAGAACGAAACTTGTCTAGCTTGAAGGGGGAAACCAGATGCCGCTATGGTTGGCCTGCGACATGGCGCTGCCATAGGTCAAACGGATATCAACTGCGTTTTTTTAAATAGGAACCCCCATTTTTTATTACATATTCGTGTAGTACGTAAAGACATATGAACCTTTAGTTGGACCACTTTTTTCGCTTTGTGATAGATGGCGCTCTAATTGTCACAAACATTCGGCTCACAATTTTAGACGAACAGTTGGTAACAAGTACGTTTTTTTAAATTAAGTTACAGAACGTAGCTACGTTTGAACATTTTCTTCCGGTTGTTCCAATGTGATACATGTACCTTTGTGAACTTATCGTTTCTGAGAACGCATGCTGTTACAGCGTGATTACCTGTAAATACCACATTACTGCAATAAATGCTCAAAATCATGTCCGTCAACCTCAATGCATGTGGCAATACGTATTACGGCATTCCTCTCAACAGCGAGTAGTTCTCCTTCCGTAATGTTCGCACATGCATTGACAATGCGCTGACCCATGTTGTCAGGCGTTGTTGGTGGATCACAGCAGCAAATATCCTTCAACTTTCCCCACAGAAAGAAATCCGGGGACATCAGATCCGGTGAACGTGCGGGCCATGGTATGGTGCTTCGACGACCAATCCACCTGTCATGAAATATGCAATTCAAAACCGCTTCAACCGCACGCGAGCTATGTGCCGGACATCCATCATGTTGGAAGTACATCGCCATTCTGTCATTCAGTGGAACATCTTGTAGTAACATCGGTACAACATTACGTAGGAAATGAGCATATATTGCACCATTTAGATTGCCATCGACAAAATGGGGGCCAATTATCCTTCCTCCCATAAGGCCGCACCATACATTAACCCGCCGAGGTCGCTGATGTTCCACTTGTCGCAGCCGTAGTGGATTTTCCGTTGCCCAATAGTGCATATTACGCCGGTTTACGTTACCGCTGTTGGTGAATGACGATCCGTCGCTAAATAGAACGCGTGCAAAAAATCTGTCATCGTCCCGCAATTTCTCTTGTGCCCAGTGACAGAACTGTACACGACGTTCAAAGACGTCTCCATGCAATTCCTGGTGCATAGAAATATGGTACGAGTGCAATCGATGTTGATGTAGCATTCTCAACACCGACATTTATGAGATTCCCGAGTCTCGCGCTATTTGCTACTGATGTGCGGATTAGCCGCGACAGCAGCGTAAACACCTACTTGGGCATCATCATTTGTGGCAGGTCATGGCTGACGTTTCACATGTGACTGAACACTTCCTGTTTCCTTAAATAACGTAACTATCCGGCGAACGGTCTCGACACTTGGATGATGTCGTCCAGGATACCGAGCAGCATAAATAACACACGACCGTTGGGTATTTTGATCACAATAACCATATATCAACACGATATCGACCTCTTGCGCAATTGGTAAACGTTCAATTTTAACACAGGTAATGTATCACGAAGCAAATACCGTCCGCACTGGGGGAATGTTACGTGATACCACGTACTTATACGTTTCTGACTATTGCAGCGCCATCTATCACAAAGCGAAAAAGTGGTCCAACTAAAACATTGATATTTCTTTACGTACTACACGAATATGTAATAAAAAATGGGGGTTATTATTTAAAAAAACGCAGTTGATATCCGTTTGACCTATGGCAGCGCCATCTAGCAGGCCAACCATAGCGCCAGCTGGTTTCCCCCTTCAAGCTAGACGAGTTTCGTTCTTTGTAGTTTTTTCGTTTGACGCTTATTTCGTGAGATATTTGGCCCGGTCACGCTCAGTGGACCACCCTGTATAAATTACTTACGAATGGTTGAGAGTATTTGCTCAGTAAAGTAGCTTCTCATGTTACAAAACAAAAGACTCACGTAAGAAAAGCTGTACGTGCAGAAGAGGGGCCCACCGTGACACTGCGATTTCTTGCTACAGGAGAGAGCTATCGTAGGTTACAAAACAGCACTCGAGTACCACAGTGCTCATTAACCAAAATATTTACAGAAATGTGTGTGGCGATTTATTAAATTCTGAAGGGGGAGTACTTGAAGCAAATGAATGTTTAGTACACTATATGGGCAATAAGAACTACTCTTATTTTTGAATAATTTGACTAACAGATTTAGTGTTCCAACAACTACAAATTAATCATAAGCACGACACAGACAAAGCCCTTTTTAACTTGGGGCATCCAGACTTCAAAAGCAAAATAGAATAGAAAGATAAGGAAAAAAAAATTAGATCGTGACCACAGCCTCTATTCTCGTAGCCCATTTGCATGACCTCGTTCCAACTGAGTGAGGTGTTGATAATGGCGCCTCTGTGGCCTTAAGGGTATTCTTGACTAACATCAACTCGCTACGTCCAATCTCAACGGCAATTAACGCTCACGACCGTTAGAGCGTTTATTTAAAGCAAACAATAGACATCATCTTAATGATGTAGAAACACGCCTACCAACTGCGCAAACTCCTCCTTGCGATTCTTTCGGTCAGTGAATATAACATACACTACTTTCCATTAAAATTGCTACACCACGAAGATGACGTGCTACAGACGTGAAATTTAACCGACAGGAAGAAGATGCTGTGATATGGAGATGATTAGCTTTTCAGAGCATTCACACAAGGTTGGCGCCGGTGGCGACACCTACAACGTGCTGACACGAGGAAAGTTTCTAGCCGATTCTCATACACAAACAGCAGTTGACCGGCGTTGCCTGGTGAAACGTTGTTGTGATGCCTCGTGTAAGGAGGAGAAATGCGTACCATCACGTTTCCGACTTTGATAAAGGTCGGATTGTAGCCTATCGCGATAGCGGTTTATCGTATCGCGACATTGCTGCTCGCGTTGGTCGAGATCCAATGACTGTTAGCAGTCGGCACGAACAGTTCGACGACGTTTGCAGCAGCATGGACTATCAGCTCGGAGACCATGGCTGTGGTTACCCTCGACGCTGCATCACAGACAGGAGCGCCTGCGATGGTGTACTCAACGAGGAAGCTGAGTGCACGAATGGAAAAACGTCATTTTTTCGGATGAATCCAGGTTGTGTTTACAGCATCATGATAGTCGCACCCGTGTTTAGCGACATCACGGCGAACGCACATTGGAAGCGTGAATTCGTCATCGCCATATTGGTGTATCACCTGGCGTGATGGTATGGGGTGCCATTGGTTACACGTCTCGGTCACCTCTTGTTCACATTGACGGCACTTTGAACAGTGGACGTTACATTTCAGATGTGTTACGACCTGTGGCTCTACCCTTCATTCGATCCCTTATTCAGCAGGATAATGCACGACCACATGTTGCAGGTCCTATACGAGCCTTTCTCTATACAGGAAATGTTCGACTGCTGCTCTGACCAGCACATTCTCCAGGTCTCTCACCAACGGAAAACGTTTGGTCAATGGTGGCCGAACAACTGGCTCGTCACAATACGCAGGTCACTACTCTTGATGAACTGTGGTATCGTGTTGAAGCTGCATGGGCAGCTGTACCTGTACACGCCACCCAAGCTCTGTTTGACTCAATGCCCAGGCGTACTAACGCCGTTATTATGGCCAGAGGTGATTGTTCTGGGTCCTGATTTCTCAGGATTTATGCACCCAAGTTGCGTGAAAATGTAATCACATGTCAGTTCTAGTATAATATATTTGTCCAATGAATACCCGATTATCATCTGTATTTCTTCTTGGTGTAGCAATTTTAATGGATAGTAGTGTAACATCAGATATTGCAGAACATACTTTCCTTAAATTAATAAGGTTTCACAGTACAGTTCCGCAGAATGCTTTTTTCAGTCTAATAAAGAGTGTTTAATGTTTAAACTTTTTTGGACGTAAATCGTTGATAACGTAAAACTATCCAGAGACAGCTGCTCCTGGAAAACGTGTTGTGCAGAAATTTATCACTAAGTTTAGAGCTACAGGTTGAGTCGCTGTCGCCAAACGTAACTCTGTGAAGAAAGTTTGTTCGCTGGAAAATACTGAACATGTTCACGGGACTTTGGCAAGAAGTCCACGGAAATCAACTAGACGTCTACTATGCCAATTAGACGTCCAGCGAACGTCACGCTAGAACATGCTGAAGCTGTCACATACGGAAGCACCCAAAGTAAGAGTAGTGCAAGCATTTTAACTCAGGTATTACGCACAACGACAACACTGTTACGAATGGTTAGTCATGTCGCTGATGATTATCCAAACCTTTACTTCAACTCAGACGAAGCATGGTCTCACCTTAGCTGGTGTGTGAACTCTCAAAAGACATCCTATTGGTCAACAGACAGTCCCAGGGAACGCTTTGAGATGCCTCTGCATGATTTGATAGTAGGCCTTCGGTGTTGCGGTTTCAGGCTAGCGGATTGTAGGTTCCAGTTTAACAGCAGCGTGAACTCTAAAGCGTATGGTACGGATTTGCTCCAAACATTCGTAGCGCAACTACTGGAGGATGAACGAGAGTATCCGTTTTTCCAGCAAGATGGCGCTACGGCGTACGCTTCGCGGTTTTCAGTCTCACACGTCCATGAAGATTTCGGAGAAGAGCGTACAGTTTCCAGAGGTTTATGGCCTGCCACATCGCCCGATCTGTCTAAGTGTGATTTTTATTCGTAGGGTAATTTAAAGGCCAACGGCTGCCACTTGGGTGAGTCACCGTCCGGGCCTGGCCAGTGTTATAAGCAAGCGAGGTGCACTCAGCACTTGTGAGGCAAACTTAGGACCTGCTTGATTGAGAAGAAGCGGCTCCGGTCTCGTAATACGGCCGGAAGACGCCTGTGGGCTGAGGATGACACGGCGGCCGGTCGGTGCCGCTGAGGTCCTCCAAGGCCTTTTCGGACGGAGAGTTGTAAGTGAGAGCTTGTATACCGTTGACGTATAAAGCAATGTTCAAAAATTGCTCTGAGTGTGTGTGTGTGTGTGTGTGTGTGTGTGTGTGTGTGTGTGTGTGTGTGTGTGAAAAATCCTATGGAACTTAACTGTTACGGTCATCAGTCCCTAAGCTTACACACTACTTAACCTAAATTATCCTAAAGACAAACACACACACCCATGCCCGAGGGAGGACTCGAACCTCCGCCAGGACCAGCTGCACAGTCCAAGTCTGCAGCGACTGAGACCGCTCGGCTAATCCCGCACGGCTTGCTCTGAGCACTATGGGACTTAGCTTCTGACGTCATTAGTCCCCTAGAACTTAGAACTACTTAAACCTAACTAACCTAAGGACATCACACACATCCATGCCCGAAGCAGGCACGATTCGCGCGGTTAAAGACTTTAGTGCCTAGAACCGCTCGGCTGAAGCTCTACATGTACATTAATATACACTACTGGCCATTAAAATTGCTACACCAAGAAGAAATGCAGATGATAAACGTATATTCATTGGACAAATATATTATCCTAGAACTGACATGTCATTACATTTTAACGCAATTTGGGTGCATAGAGCCTGAGAAATCAGTACTCAGAACAACCATCTCTGGCCGTAATAACGGCCTTGATACACCTGGTCATTGAGTCAAACAGAGCTTGGGTGGCGTGTACAGGTGCAGCTGCCCATGCAGCTTCAACACGATACCACAGTTCACAAGAGTAGTGACCGGCGTATTGTGACGAGCCTAGACCACCATTCACCAGACGTTTACAATTGGTGGGAGATCTGGAGAATGTGCTCGCCAGGGCAGAAGTCCAACATTTTCTGTATCCAGAAAGGCCCGTACAGGACCTGCAACATGCGGTCGTGCTTTATCCTGCTGAACTGTAGGGTTTCGCAGGGATCAAATGAAGGGTAGAGCCACGGGTCCTAACACATCTGAAATGTAACGTCCACTGTACAAAGTGCCGTCAATGCGAACAAGAGGTGACCGAGACGTGTAACCAATGGCACCCCGTAACATCACTCCAAGTGATACGCCAGTATGGCGATGACGAATACATGCTTCCGATGTGCGTCCACCGCGATGTCGCCAAACACGGATGCGACCATCATGATGCTGTAAACAGAACTGGATTCATCCGAAAAAATGACGTTTTACCATTCGTGCACCCAGGTTCGTCGCTGAGTACACCATCGCAGGTGCTCCTGTCTGTGATGCAGCGTCAAGGGTAACCGCAGTCGTGGTCTCCCAGCTGATAGTCGATGCTGCTGCAAACGTCGTGGAACTGTTCGTACAGATGGTTGTTGTGTTGCAAACGTCCCCATCTGTTGACTCAGGCATCGAGACGTGGCTGCACGATCCGTTACAGACATGTGGATAAGATGCTTGTCATCTCGACTGCTAGCGATACGAGGCCGTTGGGATCCAGTACGGCGTTCCGTATTACCCTCCTGAACCCACCGATTGCATATTCTGCTAACAGTCATTGGATCTCGACCAACGCGAGCAGCAGTGTCGCGATATGATAAACCGAAATCGCGATAGACTACAATCCAACCTTTATCAAAGTCGGAAACGTGATGGTACGCATTTCTCCTCCTTACACGAGGCATCATAACTTTTCACGAGGCAACGCCTGTCAACTGCTGATTGTGTGTGAGAAATCGGTTGGAAACTTTCCTCATGTCCGCGTGTCACCTTGTGTGAATGCTCTGAAACGCTAATCATTTGCACATCACAGCATCTTCTTCCTGTCGGTTAAATTTCGCGTGTGTAGCACGTCATCTTCGTGGTGTAGCAATTTTAATGGCCAGAAGTGTAGATACTGTGCAAGCCACCGTACGGTGCGTGGCGGTGGGTGCCCTGTACCACTACTTATCGGGGTGGACGAGCGGTTCTAGAGGCTACAGTCTGGAACCGCGCGACTGTTGCGGTCGCAGGTTCGAATCCTGCCTCGGGCTTGGATGTGTGTGGTGTCTTGAGGTTAGTTAGGTTTAAGTAGTTCTAAGTTCTAGGGGACTGATGATCTAGGAAATTAAGTCCCATAGTGCTGAGAGCCATTTGAACCATCCGAGCATTTCCCGTCCCACTCGTAAATAGAGCGAGGGGTAGACGACTGTCTACATGCCTCCGTTTGACCCCTCATTTCTCGCATCTTATCTTCGTGGTCGTTACGCGCAATGTACCGGGTGTTCAAAAGGTCAGTATAAATTTGAAAACTGAATAAATCACGGAATAATGTAGATAGAGAGGTACAAATTGACACACATGCTTGGAATGGCATGGGGTTTTATTAGAACCAAAAAATACAAAGTTCAAAAAAATGTCCGACAGATGGCGCTTCATCTGATCAGAATAGCAATAATTAGCATAACAAAGTAAGACAAAGCAAAGATGATGTTCTTTACAGGAAATGCTCAGTATGTTCACCATCATTCCTCAAAAATAGCTGTAGTCGAGGAATAATGTTGTGAACAGCACTGTAAAGCACGTCCGGAGTTATGGTGAGGCATTGGCGTCGGATGTTGTCTTTCAGCATCCCTAGAAATGTCGGTCGATCACGATACACTTGCGACTATAGGTAACCACAAAGCCAATATCGCACGGACTGGGGTCTGGGAACCTGGGAGGCGAAGCATGACGAAAGTGGCGGCTGAGCACACGATCATCAGCAAACGACGCGCACAAGAGATCTTTGACGCGTCTAGCAATACTTTGTTTTATTTTTGGTTCTAATAAAACCCCATGTCATTCCAATCATGTGAGTCAATTTTTACCTTTCTATCCACAGTGTTCCATGTTTTATTAAGTTTTCAAATTTTTACTGACTTTTTGATCACCCGGTATGTTGGTGGCAGTAGAATCGTTCGGCAATCAGCTTCAAATGCCGGTTCCCTAAATTTTCTCAATAGCGCTTCTCGGAAAGAACGTGGCCGTCCTCCACGGATTCGCATTTGATTCCTTGAAGCTTCTCCATAACACTTACGTGTTGTTCAAACCTACCGGTACGGATACAATTTCTGGCAGGGTGTCATAATCGTCATGTGTGCTGATCAGTCTCTAGTCGGTTTGTGGGTTATACGTGGTCACCACTACAACAGCCACGATAGTTGTTCCCGGGGATGGAAGATTTCGTCGAAAGCCCCGAAGCTGTACCAAGATTTGACGCGCCAAGTCAACTGAGAGCGTTTTTCGTACCTCGCAGATGTGTTACGAGTCTGCTGACGTCAAGAAGATGCGGCGGGCGAGCTGGTGAGAGGAGCAATGCCGGACATTTGCCACTCCGGACATCTGCCACTCCGGACATCTGCCACGCTGGACATTTGCCACACTTGCCCCTTCGCCAGGTAACTTGAGTAGCGATCCCTCAGGTAGGGGACGCCCTTCCTCGTACTACTTCTGTCCGCTTTCAAACCGCCGTCTCCACATCTTACTCAATACAACCAGTACGTAAGGGACCTTTTTCTTCGACATCTTGGTGAAATACAGAGCTTCTTTTCCGAAATCGAAATATTTATAACTTTTGGGAAACGAAAGCAATACCATTATGTCAGTATGTAATTAGTTCTGCCAAGTAGAAATATAGATCCCGCTGTGTGTAGGGTAGCTTCCTTTCCCGCTTACTGATTGCGATAGAAACAGTCCATCGGCATGGGAGCAACACGAAAGGAACGATGCGAATGTAAGCTAATCATTTCTTTTTGATCACTGCATTTATGCCTACTTTAATTACTAAAACTGCATGCCCAAAAGACAATAAGGAAAGAAGAAAAGGGAATGTGAATGTTTGAAAAGAAGAACAACATACTCCATATTAATTTACTCTCTAAAATCCGACATCGATTGCGGCGAAACATTAGTTAATAAAGTGTAGAGGGACAATGTTCAAAACATGACTCAAAATACGTTCACTAAATAGAGATAAGAATATCTGTGATTGACATGCCATCTGAAGTAGACGTAGAATTTTAAAATGTTAGAAATAAGGAAATGAAGTAATACAGAATGTTATGCTTGTAACGAACGTTGCTGTTCTACATTGTTTAGCTCTGGTATTTACAGGGTCACAGAGAAAGCATCCTAGGTTTTGGAGGGAAAAGTCATAATTGTGATGATCTCCACTACAACAGAAACAAGAAGCACAACTTCAGGGGGACTAATGACCTCAGAAGTTGAGTCCCATAGTGCTCAGAGCCATTTGAACCACAACGTAATGAAAAATAATGTTATGTGTACTCCAGCTCACAAGCGACATTGAAGCAGGTAGTTCCTGTGAATTAGTATGGGCAGAGGTTATATTCCACAACCGGAATAAATTAATAACTGGCTCATTTTACTGACCCCCGGTCTCAGATGAAACAGTTGCTGAACAGTTCAAAGAAAACTTGAGTCTCATCACAAATAGGTACCTACTCATACAATTATAGTTGGCAGTGACTTGAATCTACCTTCTGTATGTTGACAAAAATACATTTTCAGACCCTATTGTAGATACAAAACAACTTCCCTAATTGTTCTAAATACTTTTTTTAAAATTATTTTGAACGATTAGTTCACGAGGTCATTCAAATTGTAAATGGTTACGAAAACACACTTGACCTCGAAAAAAAAAAAAAAATTAACCTGAGCATCACGACGGATACAGGGATTAGTGAACACAGAGTCGAGCGAGGCTTAATTCCATAACAAAGAAATTCACCAAAACTAAATGCGAAATATATATACATATAAAAGCAACTAAAAACTCGGTTGACGTCTTTCTAAGAGACAGTCTCCAATTGTTCCAAACTATGTAAGTGAAGACCATATGTGTTTTAAGTTCAAAGAAATAGTATCAACAGCACTCGAGAGATTCATGCCAAATAAATTAATATGAGACGGAATTGATCCCCCGTGGTACACAAAACACGACAGAAAGCTAATGCAGGAGTACCGAAAAAGGCAAGTATAATTTAGACGATCGCAAAATCTCCAAGATTGGCGAAGTTTTACTGTGGCTCGAAATTTGGTGCGGATTTCAATGCGAGATGCATTTAATAGTTTCCACAACCAAACCGTTTCTAGAAATGTGGCGGAAAATCGATAGAGATTCTGGTCCTATGTTAAGTAAACCAGCGGAAAGGCTCAGTAAGCGATGATGATGAGGAGGAGGAGGAGGGGGAGAAAAGGGACCCAACCCTTCGGAGCAGGTAAAATCGTGGCAAATGTCCGGCGTGGCAATTGTCCGCACACGGAGAGGAGAGCAGTATGGCTGGGAACGGCTGCGGACGACCGCGGCGTGAAAGTAAAAATGTGTGTCAATGGCGCAGTGGCACGCCGCACAGTGTTGGGCTCCCGTGGGACGGGGGAGGGGGGGGGGGGAGCGAGGCCGTCACGAGAGGAACTGCGAGAGCACCGGCAGCGGTCGGGACAGGAGAGAGAAAGCTGGCCAGCTGGCTGGCGGCAAGTTCAGGGGACCGCGGCACGGCTAAGGCACGCTCAGCTCCACTCAGACAGGCGGCATTGCGCGACCGCTGCTGGATGGGGCCTTTCACTTTCGCGCAATCCATGCACCGCGTCTGACACGCCCACAATCCGTACTCTGCCCACAGTCTCCATACTCCTCGACTATAACCTCAGTTTTCTCTGCCCCTGTTTCGGTGGAGGTGTGCCTCAGAAGGGAGTGACACAGGGCTTCTCTCTGTAACGCCGGAAATGCACATCCTCCTGATTCCATCTACTGTACTATAAAGTCTTTCCTTTTTGTGTTATCTGAAGATATGACATTTATGTGTCTTTATTTATTGTAATTGTTTTACTATATATACAGGGTGTTACAAAAAGGTACGGCCAAACTTTCAGGAAACATTCCTCACACACGAAGAAAGAAAATATGTTATGTGGACATGTGTCCCCCATAAATGAAAGTCAAGAGGGTTGAGGTCAGGAGAGCGTGGAGACCATGGAATTGGTCCGCCTCTACCAATCCATCGGTCACCGAATCTGTTGTTGAGAAGCGTACGAACACTTCGACTGAAATGTGCAGGAGCTCCATCGTGCATGAACCACATGTTGTGTCGTATTTGTAAAGGCACATGTTCTAGCAGCACAGGTAGAGTATCCCGTATGAAATCATGATAACGTGCTCCACTGAGCGTAGGTGGAAGAACATGCGGCCCAATCGAGACATCATCAACAATACCTGCCCAAACGTTCACAGAAAATCTGTGTTGATGACGTGATTGCACAATTGCGTGCGGATTCTCGTCAGCCCACACATGTTGATTGTGAAAATTTACAATCTGATCACGTTGGAATGAAGCCTCATCCGTAAAGAGAACATTTGCACTGAAATGAGGATTGACACATTGTTGGATGAACCATTCGCAGAAGTGTACCCGTGGAGGCCAATCAGCTGCCGATAGTGCCTACACACGCTGTACATGGTTCGGAAACAACTGGTTCCCCCGTAGGACTCTCCATACAGTGACGTGGTCAACGTTACCTTGTACAGCAGCAACTTCTCTGACGCTGACATTAGGGTTATCGTCAACTGCACGAAGAATTGCCTCGTCCGTTGTAGGTGTCCTCGTCGTTCTAGGTCTTCCTCAGTCTCGTGCCATAGGCTGGAATTTTCCGTGCTCCCTAAGACGCCGATCAATTGCTTCGAACGTCTTCCTGTCGGGACACCTTCGTTCTAGAAATCTGTCTCGATACAAACGTACCGCGCCACGGCTATTGCCCCGTGCTAATCCATACATCAAATGGGCATCTGCCAACTCCGCATTTGTAAACATTGCACTGACTGCAAAACCACGTTCGTGATGAACACTAACCTGTTGATGCTACGTACTGATGTGCTTGATGCTAGTACTGTAGAGCGATGAGTCGCATGTCAACACAAGCACCTAAGTCAACATTACCTTCCTTCAATCGGGCCAACTAGAGGTGAACCGAGGAAGTACAGTACATACTAACGAAACTAAAATGAGCTGTAACATGTAAATTAAGCGTTTCCGGTCACATGTCCTCATAACATCTTTTCTTTATTTGTGTGTAAGGAATGTTTCCCGAAAGTTTCGGCGTACCTTTTTGTAACACCCTGTATATATATTTATGTCGATGTATGCCGGCCGCGGTGGCCATGCGGTTCCAGGCGCTATAGTCCGGAACCGCACGACTGCTACGGTCGCATGTTCGAATCCTGCCTCGGGCATGGATGTGTGTGATGTCCTTAGGTTAGTTAGATTTAAGTAGTTCTAAGTTCTAGGGGACTTATGACCTCAGATGTTAAGTCCCATAGTGCTCAGAGCCATTTGAACCACTTTTTGTCGATGTATAATTGGTTTGTTTTGTCAATATTATTTGTATTTTTACGCTGGGTCTTACCTAGGGAGAACTATGCTATCGAACGATTACATCCATAGGTCGTGTGGAGAACCAAAGTGTTTAGGATCTTTGGGAGTGTTAACTCTGCCGCGTGGAGCGCGGGCAGAGCAGAGTCTGGCTGGATTAGGGAGGTGGAGCAGGTGTGTTGAGTGACGCTCCCGCGAGTTGCCGCGCTTCCGGGGGTTTGGCAGCATGTAATTGCGCTCGACTTGCTATGATAGTTTCTGGCACGGTGTCCCGGACGGGAAACATTAGCTGGCGCACACCAAGAGCCCGATTCGCCTGGTGACCGTGTCGAGAAGAAGGCGCGCCAACATCCAGCTTTTGCAAACAGCTACGGCCGACAATGAGCGATTGTCGCCACCTTCTCGATCGACGACTTCAAACCTTCAATCAATCAACAAGGAAGACTGAAAGCACGTAAAGTTTTAGAACTGTATGGCAGACCTCAGCTTTTCCAACTGTAGCGTTACAAAAATACAGCAGCTTAACATGAACCTTTGTTGCTCATTGTACCAATTGCATTACCAAGCAGGGTCCCTTCCCTTTCCGAAATGAACCCGAGTGTCGCTCAAATTCAAACGCCAGCATTAAAGTAGTATCATTCCATTTCACTGCTTTAATTTCAAAGTTCAGTGAAGGTATTCATAGCTGGCTAAAATATTTAGATTACACAAGCACAAATTAAGAGTGTGAGTTTTGTTACCATATTTTAGCTCACCTGTGACTGCAGCTCAGCTTCGTACGTACTAACTTTTGTTACTGTTAATTGTTCAGAATCATTTCATTCAAGTTCAAAGTTAAATCTCTTATTTCTAAATCGCGTAGATTCAACCAGCTTTTGAAATGATTATTGAGGTAGCCCAAGACTAACCTTATTTTATTGAATTTCGTAGTGCTTCAGAAACAAAGTTCACTGTTAATTTCAGTCACTGAATTAACTTTCAATTTTCCGGTTTTATTAATTATTTTTCTAAATTAAATCAGAATGTAGCGAAATTTATTACTTCTGACAAACATTCAGTTTTGACATAACACGTGTCAACCTTCAGTTGCCACGCTTTTAGTGCTAATTATATGTGCAATAATCTTTCTTTTTCAGTTATTATAGTAGTTGTCAATAGGACTGGCGACCGTAATTTTCCCCAAATCTGAAATATCTAATTAACACCAGTTAATTGTTAACGTAACGACCGCACATTTACTTTCTTTATTAACTTTACCCATTTTCAAAATTAAATTCCACCAGTTTCATTTGCATTTTTCCTTTCATTTAGATGTAACCCTTTCCTCCATTTTTACCGACAGATTAACTTCTGTGACGATTGCTTTGCCCAATTTTCCATTAGGTACACGCGGTTTAATTTTTCACTATTATTGAGGTCGATAAGTCAGGGGCAGTTTACACCTGGAAACGGCATAGTCACACTTAAGAGGCAAAGAAGCTGGCACATCTGCCTAACATCGTGTGGGTCCCCAGCAACCACACGGAAGTGCCGATTCCATATTTTTAGATTTCCAGAAGGCTTTCGACACCGTTCCTCACAAGCGTCTTCTAACCAAACTGCGTGCCTACGGAGTAGCGCCTCAGTTGTGCGTGTGGATTCGTGATTTCCTGTCAGAAAGGTCACAGTTTGTAGTAATAGACGGAAAGTCATCGAGTAAAACAGAAGTAATATTCGGCGTTCTCCAAGGAAGCGTTATAGACTCTCTATTGTTCCTGATCTATATGACTGACATAGGAGACAATCTGAGTAACTATCTTAGATTGTTTGCAGATGATGCTGTCGTTTACCGTCTTGTAAAGTCATCAGATGATCAAAACGACTTGCAAAATGGTTTAGATAAGATTTCTGTATGGTGCGAAAAGTGGCAATTCACCCTGAATAAGGAAAGGTGTGAAGTTATACACATGAGGACTAAAAGAAATAAGCTAAATTTCGATTACGCGATAAGACACACAAATCTGAAGGCTGTAAATTCAGCTAAATACTTGATGTTTGCTGTGGTGGTCTTCAGTTCTGAGACTGGTTTGATGCAGCTCTCCATGCTACCCTGTCCTGTGCAAGTTTCTTCATCTCCCAGTACTTACTGCATCCTACATGCTTCTGAATCTGTTTAGTGTATTCATCTCTTGGTCTCCCTTTACAATTTTTACCCTCCACGCTGCCCACCAGTACTAAATTGGTGATCCCTTGATGCCTCAGAACATGTCCTACCAACCGATCCCTTCTTCTGGTCAAGTTGTGCCACAAACTCCTCTTCTCCTCAATTCTACTCAATACCTCCTCATTAGTTATGTGATCTGCCCATCTAAACTTCAGCATTCTTCTGTAGCACCACATTTCAAAAGCTTCTATTCTCTTCCTGTCCAAACTATTTATCGTCCATGTTTCACTTCCATACATGGCTACACTCCATACAAATACTTTCAGAAACAACTTCCTGACACTTAAATCTATACTCGATGTTAACAAATTTCTCTTCTTCAGAATAGCTTTCCTTGCCATTGCCAGTCTACATTTTATATCCTCTCTACTTCGACCATCATCAGTTATTTTACTCCCTAAATAGCAAAAATCCTTTACTACTTTAAGTGTCTCATTTCCTAATTTAATTCCCTCAGCAACACCCGATTTAATTCGACTACATTCCATTATCGTAGTTTTGCTTTTCTTAATGTTCATCTTATATCCTCCTTTCAAGACACTGTCCATTCCATTCAACTGCTCTTCCAAGTCCTTTGCTGTCTCTGACAGAATTACAATGTCATCGGCGAACCTTAAAGTTTTTATTTCTTCTCCATACTTAGGGATTACAATTACAGACAACCTAAACTGGAACGATCACATAGATAATGTTGTGAGTAGAGCAAACCAAAGACTGCGATTCATTGGCAGAACACTTCGAAGGTGCAACAGGTCTACTAAAGAGACTGCTTACACCACGCTTGTCCGCCCTGATCTGCAGTATTGCTGTGTGGTGTGGGATGCGCATCAGTTGGGACGGATGACATCAAAAAAGTGCAAAGAAGGGCAGCCTCGTTTTTTATTATCGCGAAATATGGGAGTTAGTGTCACAGACATGATACTTGTATTGGAGTGGCAATCATTAAAACAAAGGCGTTTTTCGTTGCGACGGGATCTTCTCATGAAATTTCAATCACCAGTTTTCTCCACTGATTGCGAAAACATTCTGTTGGCACCCACTTACATACGGAGAAATGATCATCACGATAAAATAAGAAAAATTTAAGTGCTCGTTTTTTCCCGCGTGCCGTTCGAGAGTGAAACGGTAGAGAGACAGTTTGAAGGTGGTTCATTGAACCCTCTGCCAGGCACTTTGTTGTGAACAGCAGAGTAATCACGTAGATGTTGATGAACATGTCTGAAGTACTGCTGGAGGGAACTGACATCATGAATTCTGCAGGACTGTCCATACATCCGTAAGAGTACGAGGGACTGGAGATATCTTCCGAACAGAACATTGCAAGGCATCCCAGATATGCTGAATAATGTTCGCGTCTGAGGAGGCTGGTGGCCAGCGGAAGTGTTTAAGCTCAGATGATGGTTCGTGGAGCCATTCTGCACGTGCGGAGGGTCGCGTTGTCCTGCTGGAATTGCTCGAGTACTTCGGAATGCACAATGGATATGGATGGATGCACCTGATCAGACAGGATGCTTACGTACGTGTCACCTGTCAGAGTCATATCTAGACCTATCAGGGGTCGCATATCACTCCAAATGCACAGGCCCCACACCATTACAGAGGCTGTACCAGCTTGAACAGTCTCCTGCTGACATGCAGGGTCCGTGGATACATGAGGTTGTCTCCATGACCGTCCACATCCATTCGCTCGACACAATTTGAAACGAGACCCTTCCGACTGGGGAAAATGTTTCCAGTCATCAACAGCCCAATTTCGGTGTTGACGGATCCAGTCGAGGCCTAAAGCATTGTGTAGTCCTGTCATCCAGGGTACACGAGTGGGCCTTCGCCTCTGGAAGCCCATATCGTTGATGTTACGCTGAATGGTTCGCACGCTGGCACATGTTGATGGGCCAGCACTGAAAACTGCGGCAATTGGTGGAAGGATTGCACTTCTGTCACGCTTAACGATTCCTTCAGTCGTCGTTGCTCATGTCCTTGCAGGATGTTATTCCGGACGCAGCGATGTCAGAGATTTCATGTTTTACCGGATTCCTATATTCACGGTACACTCGTGAAATGGTCGAACGGGTTATACCCACTTCATCGCTATCTCGGAGGTGCTGTGTCCTATCGCTCGTGCGCCGACTATGACACTACATTCAAACTCACTTAAATGTTGATAACCTGCCATTATAGGAGTAGTAACCGATCTAACAACTACGGCAGACACTTGCAGTCTTATATAGGCATTGCCGACCGCAGCGCCGTATTCTGCCTTTTAAATATCTCTGCATTTGAATACGCATTTCTATGTCTTTGGCGCTTCAGTGTAGCTAGTTTCATGTTCGACGGATCATTTTGCATGATAAATTGTGACGATGTGGAACGTGTCATTTTATATACGCATCGCAACTTAATTTTTAAACGTGATTACATGTTGAACTTTCGTAAAATTCTTTTATTTCTCGTAAATATATGAAGATATGAGTTAGTAATACCTACCCACCAGCTTTTAAACGTTACACTAACAGAAATTCTTCTACAGATTAGAAGGAGGTGTCAAGGAGAAACCTTTTTAGTTTGTTTTCAAATTTCACTTCCCTATCTGTCGAACCTTTTATACCGCTGGGTAAGTTATCAAAAATATTTGTTACAGGGTCATCCACACCTTTTTGAGCTAGAGAAAACCAACGTGTGGAGTAATGAATATAATTTTTCCCTTCTGGTATTGTAATTATGTACATCAAGGTCCCTTTTGAAACGCTGAAGATTATTTACAACGTTCTTCATGAGGGACAGGGTGTTTCCGTAAGAGCTGGCAAAAATTTAACAGAAAGTAGAGGATGCTCCACTGAACAGTTTGAGGTGGAGGATCTGGTGTCGGAGAAGCCAGTTTAAGGAGATAACAGAAATAAAGTCAGATTAATGTGTACATTTTTATTTACATTTCTTAACCACAAATGGGTCAGGGATTTTCTCTGCCTCGTGATGACTGGCTGTTGTCTGCTGTCCTTAGGTTAGGTTAGGTTTAAGTAGTTCTAAGTTCTATGGGACTGATGACCATAGATGTTAAGTCCCATAGTGCTCAGAGCCATTTGAACCATTTTATTTAACCACAAATACCACCACTGACACAATGAACGTACTATTTGTACTGTATCTTATAAAATGTGCTGGAACCGACGGCCATCAACCTCAATGCAACCATGACATCGGCGAACAAAAGTCTGACGCAGCCTGACAAATACCCCTGGTGTGTTTCGGACCACATCACAGGCAGCTACAGTTCTGGCAACTAATTCCATCTCGCTATCCACTGCGGTCTCATACACCTGTGACTTTAGCTGGCCCCGTAAGAAATAATCAAGGGTATTCAGGTCAGGTGACCTCGCAGGTCATGGAACAGGACCTCCGCTTCCAGTCCAGCGACCAGGAAATACAGCACTGGGATGGTTGCGGGTATCCACACTGAAGTGAGGCGGTGCTCCGTGTGTTGTATCCACATCCTCTCTCGAACAGTCAGCGGAATATGTTCTCCAACAACTCAGGTATAATTCATTGCATGAATCTGAAGTACAGTTGACCACTGAGGCGGTCAGACAGATTTCCTAGTGAACAGGCTCGTCGTCCTTGTTTCCTTGCATGAAATAAATAATGTACATGTAAATAAACAGCACAGTACTTGTAAATTTGCACTCATGTTAGTTGTAAATAAGCTGGAAACAGGAATGTTATACAGAGCGGTAGACAAGTTGACCTCCATATCCCCTTAAGCAGGCTTCTCTGAACCTAGGCTCCCTACCTCAAATTGTGCAATGGAACACTCTCTATGTCCCGTTACATTTTTGCACGCTCTTAGGAAACGCCCTCTATACTGTGAAGCAGTAGTCAGAATGCCCAAGTCCTTAAACGCATGTCTACTAGATGATCGTGAAGGAGCGTCACATATTATTCTTACAGCACGTGTTTGAGCGATTACGACTGCCTTTCTTGAAGATGAGTTACCCCAGAACATTATTCCATATAACATTATTGAATGAAAATACGCAAAATACGTCAGATTACTGATTTGTCCATGGATTTTAATTCCTACTCCAAATTTTTCTTTTGTTTCCTTTACTGCTTGCTCAATATAAAGATAGAATAACATCGGGGATAGGCTACAACCCTGCCTCACTCCCTTCCCAACCATTGCTTCCCTTTCATAAAAACTTTGAGGTTCGCCGATGACATTCTAATTCTGTCAGAGACAGCAAAGGATCTGGAAGAGCAGCTGAACGGAATGGACAGTGTCTTGAAAGCAGAATATAAGATGAACATTAACAAAAGCGAAACGAGGATAATGGAATGTAGTCGAATTAAGTCGGGTGTTGCTGAGGGAATTACATTATGAAATGAGACACTTAAAGTAGTAAAGGAGTTTTGTTATTTGGGGAGCAAAATAACTGATGATGGTCGAAGTAGAGAGGATATAAAATGTAGACTGGCAATGGCAAGGAAAGCGTTTCTGAAAAAGAGAAATGTGTTAAAATCGAGAATAAACTTAAGTGTCAGGAAGTCTTTCCTGAAAGTATTTGTATGGAGTGTAGCCATGTATGGAAGTGAAACTTGGGCGATAAATAGTTTAGACAAATACAGAATAGAAGCTTTCGAAATGTGGTGCTACAGAAAGATGCTGAAGATTAGGTGGGTAGATCACATAACTAATGAGGAGGTATTGAGTAGAATTGGTGAGAAGAGGAGTTTGTGGCACAACTTGTCAAGAAGAAGGGATTGGTTGGTAGGACATGTTCTGAGGCATCACGGGATCACCAATTTAGTATTGGAGGGCAGCACGGAGGGTAAAAATCATAGACCAAGAGGTGAATACACTAAGCAGATTCAGAAGGATGTAGGTTGCAGTAGGTACTGGGAGATGAAGAAACTTGCAGAGGATAGAGTAGCATGGAGAGCTGCATCAAACCAGTCTCTGGACTGAAGATCACAACAACAACACTGATTTGTCTCTCCCCAAGATTTGCAGTGATTTCAAGTCCAAGTGTGGCTAAACTGAGTTATTTCAGAGTTCCAAAATGTGCTTTTTCCAGTTTAAATTCTCATCAATGCGGATACCTATGAAATTTCAAGTTTGCGCACTATTTATTATTTCTGCACCATGTGTCATACTTACCACTGATGCAGCACCTCTAGATGTGCAGAACTGAGTATGTTATGTCTTTTTAAAACTGAGGTAAAACCATTCGCAGGAAACCAGTCGATTATACTTTTAAGAAGGTTGTTTACCATTTCTTCTGTTCCTGTATTTACGTTTTGATTGAATACGATACTAGCTCCATCTGCAAAAATAACTAATTCTGCTTGTTGCATATTAGAAGCAAGATTAATAGCGGACCTAAGACTGAGGCTTGGGGAACCCCTTCGTGACTCCCCCTCAGTCACAATAACGTTTACGGACTACAGTGCTTGAACAACTAAGTATAAGTTTCTACATTCTTTTGATTAGATATGACTTTATCCGTCGGTTGGCTACATCATCTGTCTCAAAAAATTCAATTTGTCGTGGAGAATATTGTGATTCACACAATCAAATGCTTCAGATAGGTTGCAGAAAATACCAGCCGCTCCTATTTTATTATTTAACGCTTGCAAAATCTGGCCAGTGATCGTGTAAATGTCATTCTCAGAACAACAACTCTTGTGAAATCCAAATTGTGATTTACTGAGAATGTTATTGTTGATCAGGTGGGATAGTATTCCAGAATACATCACATTCTCAAAAATTTGGAAAACGATGGAGACACAGGCGACTTCGGATAATTAGAAGTGCATATGTATAACATAATGCGGTTCTAATAATCGCTGGCCGAGAAGAAATTTGGAAGGCGAATTAAAATTCAACGAGAAGAAATAAAATATTTTTAGATTTTCCGATGACACTGTAATTCTGCCAGAGACGGCAAAGAACTTGGAAGAGCAGTTACAGGCAACGGGAAGAACATCAACAAAAGTAAAACAAGGGTAGTGTACATCATGGAACCATTTTAGCCACCCTAGGCTGTTAGTTTTGTTCCTTTAATGTTCCAAACATATAAATTACGTTACTGGACTGCTTTTAGTATAGTAGCGAGGGACAGTAATGCTGAGCCACGTTATAATTTTTATAATAACAAATATAGAGGCTATTTTCAGCACTGGCATATATAACTGAGGCTAATTTAGGAAAAGATGCAATAAGATCATGTAGCAATAAAGTAAGTTTGATTATACCTATTATGGGTATATGTATTGTCGAAGGCCATCATGTACGAAGTTTAATAAGAATGAACATGTGCGCAAGACGGCGATCATATGACTACAGCTTCCTCCGGCGATAACATCCATCGTCTCTGCAAAGTGACACGTCTTAGCATGCTCTTTGGTTGATGGACGTTTCCCGTGAGTTGTAACAGTTATGTGTACGTAAGAATGCGGAAAAGTACACGGTATACTGCTAAACGAATGTGCAAAGGCTAATAAGCTACCTGTTAGTAAGGTTTTTGCCTACATGACGTGTTGTGAAAGTTGTTCTTGTAAGCTGATTGGTATGTGCAAGATCGTATCTGTAACATTCGACTTGTGGCTGTGTGGGAATGTGTCTGTCCTCACATAACACGAAAAAATCCTTTTTAATGTGATACACACGTGACCAAAATCAGGTAAGTAATTTAAACAACAACTTTATTGCTCAAGCGTAATGTTATCCACTAATATGTTTTACCAAGTTACTGTGCTTTTGGTGTTACACTGCAGACGTTTGATAAATGGCTAGTAATGTAATATGTATTAAAGGAATAAAACCGACAGCCAACAGTGGTTAAAGTTGTTCCATCATTTGGACGGTACATTGAGGCTGTAGATCGTACATGAAGAAATTAAAAGAAGGGTAACGGAATGTAGTCGAATTAAATCAGGCGATGCTAAGGGAACTGGATTACGAAACGGGACACTAGTCGAAGACATTTGCTATTTGGACAGAAAAGTAACTCATGGTAGTCGCAGTAGATTCAAATGGTTCAAATGGCTCTGAGCACTATGGGACTCAACATCTGAGGTCATCAGTCTCCTAGACTTAGAACTACTTAAACCTAAATAACCTAAAAACGTCACAGGATTCGAACCTGTAGTGGTCGCACGGCTCCAGACTGAAACGCTTAGAACCGCTCGGCCACTGCAATCACAGTAGAGAGGATGTAAAACGTAGACTAGCAATAGCTAGAAATGCGTCTCTGAAAATGAAACATTTCATATAAATTTAAGTGTTAGGAAATATTTTCCTGAAGTATTTATCTGCATTGTAGCCCTGCATGAAGTAAAACGCGGGAGATTATCAGTTCAGACAAGAACAGACTAGAAGCTTTTCGAATGTTATGTTGCAGAAGAATGCTGAAGATCAGATGGGTCGACTGAATGTTGTTGTTGTTCTGGTGGTCTTCAGTCCTGAGACTGGTTTGATGCAGCTCTCCATGCTACTCTATCCTGTGCAAGCTGCTTCATCTCCCAGTACCTACCGCAACCTACATCCTTCTGAATCTGCTTAGTGTTTTCATCTCTTGGTCTCCCTCTACGATTTTTACCCTCCACGCTGCCCTCCAATACTAAATTTGTGATCCCTTGATGCCTCAGAGCATGTCCTGCCAACCATTCCCTTCTCCTAGTCAAGTTGTGCCACAAACTCCTCTTCTCCCCAATTCTATTCAATACCTCCTAATCAGTTATGTGATCTACCCATCTAATCTTCAGCATTCTTCTGTAGGACCACATTTCGAAAGCTTCTATTCTCTTCTTGTCTAAACTACACTCCTGGAAATTGAAATAAGAACACCGTGAATTCATTGTCCCAGGAAGGGGAAACTTTATTGACACATTCCTGGGGTCAGATACATCACATGATCACACTGACAGAACCACAGGCACATAGACACAGGCAACAGAGCATGCACAATGTCGGCACTAGTACAGTGTATATCCACCTTTCGCAGCAATGCAGGCTGCTATTCTCCCATGGAGACGATCGTAGAGATGCTGGATGTAGTCCTGTGGAACGGCTTGCCATGCCATTTCCACCTGGCGCCTCAGTTGGACCAGCGTTCGTGCTGGACGTGCAGACCGCGTGAGACGACGCTTCATCCAGTCCCAAACATGCTCAATGGGGGACAGATCCGGAGATCTTGCTGGCCAGGGTAGTTGACTTACACCTTCTAGAGCACGTTGGGTGGCACGGGATACATGCGGACGTGCATTGTCCTGTTGGAACAGCAAGTTCCCTTGCCGGTCTAGGAATGGTAGAACGATGGGTTCGATGACGGTTTGGATGTACCGTGCACTATTCAGTGTCCCCTCGACGATCACCAGTGGTGTACGGCCAGTGTAGGAGATCGCTCCCCACACCATGATGCCGGGTGTTGGCCCTGTGTGCCTCGGTCGTATGCAGTCCTGATTGTGGCGCTCACCTGCACGGCGCCAAACACGCATACGACCATCATTGGCACCAAGGCAGAAGCGACTCTCATCGCTGAAGACGACACGTCTCCATTCGTCCCTCCATTCACGCCTGTCGCGACACCACTGGAGGCGGGCTGCACGATGTTGGGGCGTGAGCGGAAGACGGGCTAACGGTGTGCGGGACCGTAGCCCAGCTTCATGGAGACGGTTGCGAATGGTCCTCGCCGATACCCCAGGAGCAACAGTGTCCCTAATTTGCTGGGAAGTGGCGGTGCGGTCCCCTACGGCACTGCGTAGGATCCTACGGTCTTGGCGTGCATCCGTGCGTCGCTGCGGTCCGGTCCCAGGTCGACGGGCACGTGCACCTTCCGCCGACCACTGGCGACAACATCGATGTACTGTGGAGACCTCACGCCCCACGTGTTGAGCAATTCGGCGGTACGTCCACCCGGCCTCCCGCATGCCCACTATACGCCCTCGCTCAAAGTCCGTCAACTGCACATACGGTTCACGTCCACGCTGTCGCGGCATGCTACCAGTGTTAAAGACTGCGATGGAGCTCCGTATACCACGGCAAACTGGCTGACACTGACGGCGGCGGTGCACAAATGCTGCGCAGCTAGCGCCATTCGACGGCCAACACCGCGGTTCCTGGTGTGTCCGCTGTGCCGTGCGTGTGATCATTGCTTGTACAGCCCTCTCGCAGTGTCCGGAGCAAGTATGGTGGGTCTGACACACCGGTGTCAATGTGTTCTTTTTTCCATTTCCAGGAGTGTATTTATCGTCCATGTTTCACTTCCATACACGGCTACACTCCATACAAATACTTTCAGAAACGAATTCCTGACACTTAAATCTATACTCAGTGTTAACAAATTTCTCTTCTTCAGAAACGCTTTCCTTGCTATTGCCAGTCTACATTTTATATCTTCCCTACGTCGACCATCATCAGTTATTTTGCTCCTCAAATAGCAAAACTCCTCTACTACTTTAAGTGCCTCATTTCCTAATCTAATTCCCTCGGCATCATCCGACTTCATTCGACTACATTCCATTATCCTCATTTTGCTTTTGTTGATGTTCATCTTATATCCTCCTTTCAAGACACTGTCCATTCCGTTCAGCTGCTCTGAACCGTATGGGGTAAAAAAGATATTTTTGGCGGAACTTCAGTAAAAGAAGCGATCGGCTGATAGGACACTTCCTGAAACATTTTAACAACATTTACCGCTTTTTCAGTACACTAACAATATATACAGAATGGCACGTTATGCAATCAAAATATACTTGGCTCGTTGATGGAATGATTTGCTGACGTAGGGTCTTGTTGCGTGACTGAAGATACAAATGCAAACATTTCTGCCTCACTTGAATTCAGGTGCTTATAATAATATCTGATCAAAGCACTGAAACCTGACTAATACGTATTACACCGAACGCACACTGAGCCCAGCTAAAACAAGAGTGAATCAAAGAGTCTGTCAATAATGAGCCTAGGTGTAGTGAACCACACGGCCACAGCCACCATGCCATTTATAATTTTTCCGCGATCACTATATCTCCCTCTTTGTTAAATTTTAATCTTACATCGTTTATTATACTTCAAAATTTTTTTTCATATTATGCGTGATAAGTTATTCAGTACACTTCGATAAATTCGTAGATATCAAAATCTTCTACAAAATTTGCCTCTCACATGGTACATTTATTTAAATACATACGTGTTTAATGTTTGTATAATAAATAAATGTCGAGTGACTATCGCCTCCCGTCGGGTAGACCGTTCGCCGGGTGCAAGTCTTACAATTTGACGCCACTTCGGCGACTTGCGCGTCGATGGAGATGAAATGATGATGATTAGGACAACACAACACCCAGTCCCTGAGCGGAGAAAATCTCCGACCCAGCCGGGAATCGAATCCGGGCTCTTGGGATTGACATTCTGTCGTGCTGACCATTTAGCTACCGGGGGCGGACTTTTAATGTTTGTTAAATGCTTTCATGTATATAGTAATTATATATCACATAAGCTCGTTAACCCTTTGTTTTATACCAACTGTCTTATTTTCAGGATTTCGCGGCCCCTCCCGACGGAGGTTCGAGACCTCCCTCGGGAATGGCTGTGTGTGTGTGTGTGTTGTTCATAGCATAAGTTAGTTTAAGTAGTGAATAAGTTTAGGGGCCGATGACCTCAGCAGTTTGGTCCCTTAGGAATTCACACACACGTTCTTATTTTCATATGCAAAACAGTCGATTAACATCACGTAAAACAGCGATGTACCCATGACGGGCTTGTTGTTATAACAGGTAGTAAATTATGTAGATTTGATACTGGATGTCAGGACAACACAAAATACTTCAATAAATAAACCGAAGTGTAATTTTTGTCTCTAAAATTGTGTGTTATTGGCTATAATTTGAAATGACAAGTTATAAGATGGAAATGTAAGAATGAATCGATTTCTCGATTAAAGGTACAGATGAAATAGTGTGCTGAAAAAATAAACTAAGACGGTTATATTTTTAGAGACCTGACGAGAAGCTCGAGTAAATGAAAATTCGATTTAACACGAGTTCGTCTGATCAAAATAGAAGTAGGAGAAAGTCGAATTAAGAGTGTAAGTTAAAAACCCATACTGCAGCTTCAGCTAAGACGTATTTTTTTACAAAGTGAAGTGAAAATCAAAAGTAAGAACTAGAATTCAAAGTGAAGTTCATTTTATTACCAGTTTTATTATCTTGAAATGATTTTAGTATTTCGAGAATATGTGAGAAAACTTCAGTTTCATTCTTTTTTTCTGATTGTGTCCGACCGTTGATTGCTGAAACTGTAGGACTTTACAAAGAATGCGTAAGGCAAATTTTACATAGAAAATTTAACACGAGAAAAGTGTGTGCGCAACTGGTGCCGAATATTCTCACGATTGAACAAAAATAAGCTCATGAAAATGTCTTACTGACACATTCAATGTCACTGAAAATGATACTAGTTTCTTAGAAGTAGTGATAAAATGTAACGAATCTCGGTTTTTCACCTATGATCCACAAACTAAGCAGCAATCAATGCACTGGAAGGGATGAACTTCAAGAGAGCGAAAAAAGCTTGAGTGAGGAAATGAAAGGGGTGATGATTGTCTTTTTTTATTCGATATTCACGGAATTGTCTATATCCACTGTGTTCCAGAAGGTCAAATTATTAATGAACACCACTAGTTTGAGTTTCTTGCTGAACTTCATGTGAAAATAAGAAAGATACGACGCGAATATTGGAAGAATAATTCATAGCAGCTCTCACACAAACTAAGGAGATGGCCACACTGGTTTGTCTAAATACACGAGGACTCTCACAGATATTATTCCTTCATATTTCGCGCATGTGCGCTTACTCTGAGAGATGAGCTCTGTTATTTTATAGACACTTTTAGTATTCGCATTAATTTAACAGGAAAAATCTCAGAAAATTAAAGAAAATGTGAAACCGGAAAAAGAGGGGTGAGGAAGGGGGGGGGGGGTAGAGCAGGACATGAAACCCCTACACGATACGGACGTGCTCAGAGTGGCACGTCCGTATCTCACCACTGACTTCTAGTATCAACCGCACGCAGTTGACGTCAACAAGTGTACGGACCTGAAGATGACGTTGTTAAAACGTTGAAACTAGTTGCCAAAATAAAATCGACACCTTAAATACAGCTGGACGAATTTCTCCATTTTTTAATATAAATTTGTACCAGCTGACGTCCCACTGTCCTCCATTTCAACTATGGATGAACGAAGATTAAATGTGAAATTCGCTTCACAAATTAGACCGCGCCAAGTTGTTTTATCTGTTGTCTGATGCTCCGTCAACCAGGGATATGCGCCTTCCATGTTGCGCTTGCGCAATTCCCTACAGCTTCCGTTGGGGCGTACAGTTCTCCAACCGTTTGGTAAGGTAAAAATCTGGCAGTTTTCAGCACTTTTTTAAAAATATTTGTATTGTGAGTTACCAGCTACAATTTTCAGTTAAACGATCGGGAAGAATCGGCGCTACTTTAAAACACTTTCGTTGATGAGCGAGCCGGATTAAATCGCTTCGCGTGCCGCACCAAATTCCTTCGTAGGCAGGATTTGGGCCGCGGGTCGTGTTTCGGTCTGAGCCAATGCGGACATCGAGGGCTCCACTGGTCAAAGCACGATGGGGGGGGGGGGGGTAGCCGAAGTGGGGAGGAAGGCTACGTTGTAGACGGGGCCCGCCAGGTGCTCGGTGGACCGCTTTATACCAGAGCGGCGTGCCTCTGCCCGCGACGCCTGACCGGCTGGCTCGCTCGCTTGCCTGCCTGCCTGCTTTCCCCGGCTGTTGCGGACACAGCCGTTGCGTCACGGCCGGCCTCCTGAGGAATTCGCCTCGCTGACGCGGCGAAACGCAGCGTGCCAGCTCGCGACGGGGCAACCGCTGCGTTACCAGGCATCGCGGGGCATCAAACGCTGTCCACCAAGTACTGGAGTACGCTATGGACACAACCCAAAGTAAGAGTCTGATAGCCGCTGTGTAACACAGTGACTTACTGCTTAACACGTAACGCAAAGTGACGAAGCCACAGCGTTTGTCCAGACCGCACCCACCACAAAGGCAAAGAGAGTAACGACATTAATCCTTCAGTTCTGATCACGGATTCGAACTCCCCAGGCACAGACCGGTCAGGTAATTAATGAACAAGTCGTCAATGTTAATAACTCCATTAATACTACTGTGAGCGTGGGGTTGATCTGCTATTCTGTTATTCTGCGCAACGGATTAATCTGAGGTGTACCCTTTACCCTGTGGCTCCTGCAACATGCAATTTCTATCCCCAGCCTACTACAGAAGTCAGACAGACGCTCCTAACGTTCTAAAGAGAAATGCCTCAAAAACTTTCAGCAATAAATATCTGGCATCAGCGGAGGAAGTCAGAAACATCTGCGGTGTATGTGAGGATAATGTCGTTGGACAGAGCACGGAAATAAAATGGTTTTCTAATTTTTAAGGAGGGTCGTTTTCACACTAGTGACTCTCCACGTTCAGGAAGGCCTTCGGGGTTTGGTAAAAATAAATGCCGTGTGGCTAGGGTCTCCCGTCGGGTAGACCGTTCGCCAGGTGCAAGTCTTTCGAGTTGATGCCGCTTCGGCGACTTGCGCGTCGATGAGGATGAAATGATGATAAGGACAACACAACAACCAGTCCCTGAGCGGAGAAAATCTCCGACACAACCGGGAATAGAACCCGGACCGTTAGGTATGACATTCTGTTGTGCTGACCACTCGGGGTTTGATAAAGATCGTTTAAAGGCATTAATCCACAACGATTCAAGTCCGTGCACTCGAGGACTTACAGATGTGATAAATTGTCATCATTCCACCATCGTGTGACATTTTCAAGCAATGGGGGAGGTTCAAACATCGAATGTATGGCTTCTGCACGCTCTGAGCCGAAATCACAAATATCAGTGGGTGCCCATATGTGCATCTCTGCTTGCTCGGCATCTACATCTACATCTACATTTATACTCCGCAAGCCACCCAATGGTGTGTAGCGGAGGGCACGTTACGTGCCACTGTCATTACCTCCCTTTCCTGTTCCACTCGCGAATGGTTCGCGAGAAGAACGACTGCCGGAAAGCCTCCGTGCGCGCTCTAATCTCTCCAATTTTACATTCGTGATCTCCTCGGGAGGTATAAGTAGGGGGAAGCAATATATACGATACCTCATCCAGAAACACACCCTCTCGAAACATGGCGAGCAAGCTACACCGCGATGCAGAGCGCCTCTCCTACAGAGTCTGCCACTTGAATTTGCTAAACATCTCCGTAACGCTATCACGCTTTCCCAATACCCCAGTGACGAAACGCGCCGCTCTTCTTTGGATCTTCTCTATTTCCTCCGTCAACCCGATCTGGTACGGATCCCACACTTATGAGCAATATCCAAGTATAGGTCGAACGAGTGTTTTGTAAGCCACCTCCTTTGTTGATGGACTACAGTTTATAAGGACTCTCCCAATGAGTCTCAACCTGCCACCCGCCTTACCAACAATTAATTTTATATGATCATTCCACTTCAAATCGTTCCGCACGCATACTCCCAGATATTTTACAGAAGTAACTGCTACCAGTGTTTGTTCCACTATCATATAATCATACAATAAAGGATCCTTCTTTCTATGTATTCGCAATACATTACATTTGTCTATGTTAAGTGTCAGTTGCCACTCCCTGCACCAAGTGCCTATCCGCTGCAGATCTTCCTGCATTTCGCTGCAATTTTCTAATGCTGCAACTTCTCTGTGTACTACAGCATCATCCGCGAAAAGCCGCACGGAACTTCCGACACTATCTACTAGGTCATATATATATATATATATATATATATATATATATATATATATATATATATATATATATATATATATATTGCGAAAAGCGATGGTCCCATAACACTCCGCCGTGGCACGCCAGAGGTTACTTTAACGTCTGTAGACGTCTCTCCATTGAGAACAACATGCTGTGTTCTGTTTGCTAAAAATTCTTCAATCCAGCGACACAGCTGGTCTGATATTCCGTAGGCTGGCACGTGAACAACACCGACCATTTGTATCCTCTGTCGTGACTGGTGACGACAAATCATGTCTTGATGCTTACATAAGGAAGAGGAAAAAACGGCTGGGTCCAAACAAAACAGCAACTGCCCGTACGAAGACCTGCACACAGCTGCAAAAGGTAAGTTATGCATCTGCTGCAACAGCGGCGGTGTGGTGTACCGTGGATTGATTCCCCGAGGCATAAGCATCGCTACGGACATTTGTTGTGAACAACTGAGACGTCTTGGTAACCCAATTCAAGAACAACGACCAGGAAGACTACGTGAAATCATGCTACTCCACTATAAGCCAGCCTGCATTCTGCCAGATTGGCAAAAAATACTGTACAGGAGTTGTGTTGGAATGTCATTCCACACCCACGTTATTAACCCGATCTTGCGCCCTCAAATTTTCACCTTTTATGGTCTCTGTCGAGCAGCCTTGAAGGAACTACCTTTCCAGGTGAAAGTACACTCCGAAAACAGATCAACAAATTCTTCGCCTCAAAACCACGTGATTTCTGCAGTCTCGGAATCGAAATGTTAGCCCAGCGTTGCCAGTGTGTTGTACATAGCGAAGGAGGATATATTATTTTTGACGAAAATCTCTGTTGCGAGTATCTGTTGCGTTTATCAAACTTACTGAAAAATGCTACGAACCTGTGCGCCAACTCAGTAAGTTTCCCAGGTCAGCAGACGCAACGGAGGTATTGTCTTCGAAGGCGATGATCAGTTCGAGGGGCAGCATATTTTTGACGTTCCCCTTTTGTTAATACAAATAACGCTGAAGATGGCAAAATCTAGCTTGGTTACCTGGCGTTATTTGGAATCATCGTTTGAGCCTACACGGTGGCAGAGACGTAAAAAGTCTCCCGCGTTCTGGGAACCCGCGCCCGTTCGGACCACCCAACCTGGAGGCAAGATCTCAGCCGCTCCAGTCGGCCAGAACAATGGGAACGGCTGCACATCCAACTTTTCTTCGGCTGGCTACAAGAACCTTTTCGTATACCATGGAGTTGAACTGTATTTCGTCGAGCGAGTCTTTAAACAGTCGAGAGAGCAGCTCTCCACCCCATTCCGTTGCAGTTACTAAATGGTGTCGACATCGCGAGGCTAATAGTACGGCAGTTACCGCCATTTTGCAGCAGTCGTTGTCTTCCATTTCCTTTGGAGCAGCCTTGTGTTAAGCATGCGCAACTTGCTCGTGCTGTTTATCTTAATTATTTATTTGCTGTTCCGGTGATCCATGTTGTGAATGTATCACAGCATATGGAATCTGCCAATTATACAAATTTTTTATGGCATTTGGTAAAAAGAACTAATCAGTTACATATTAAAGTTATCTACAGCTTAGGTTCTATCACAGAAACGTGATTTTTATGGTTAAATAAACGCCGGCCGGAGTGGCCGAGCGGTTCTAGGCGCTACAGTCTGGAACCGCGTGACCGCTACGGTCGCAGGTTCGAATCCTGCCTCGGGCATGGATGTGTGTGATGTCTTTAGGTTAGTTATGTTAAAGTAGTTCTAAGTTCTAGGGGACTGATGACCTCAGAAGTTAAGTCCCATAGTGCTCAGAGCCATTTGAACCATTTTTGGTTAAACAAACATTACTGAACAAATAAATATTGCAGAAAATATATAATAGAGACGTTTACAATAATAAACAGACAGGACCACTAGTAAAGGTCTGGGAATGTATCTGAGAGTTTCAGATACATGAGACTACTCATTCTAGTCAGGAACTCGTCTCTAGCGTACAATGGCCCTTGCAATAAGAACTGCCTTAAGTTTCCTTGCAACAAGAGCTGATCACGCACGAAACACTTTACTTTGTGAAGGGACGGCAGCAAAAATCGTGGACACACTGAAGCGAACATCACACACATCCATGTCCGAAGCAGGATTCGAACCTGCGACCGTAGCAGCAATGCGGTTCCGCACTGAAGCGCCTAGAACCGCTAGGTCACAGCTGCCGGCGAGAGTTCTGGAGCACTCTCATATGGCGAGAGGTGGGAACAGGTAATGGACCCACAAACATGGTCGGACATGACCGTTTTGGTACTGCACGTGCTGACTCCGTTTTTATGGCTGACAACGCGCAACCGCATCAAATAGCACTGATAGAGGAGCTCTTGAATTTAGAAAACATTCGGCGAATGGACTGGCCTGTCCATTCCCCAGACTTAAATCCTATACAACATTTGTGAGATGCGTGGGGAGACGCATTTGAGTACGTCCATATGCACCAACGATCATCCACCGATTGGCAACAGCGCCATCAGAGGAATTTAACGCCCTGCCACAGGAACTCCTTGCCAGTGTGTAAATGGAAGGGTGGTCACTGTTGTCAGCTGCAGTGGTACATGACGCGGAATCAATGGCGACGAGTGAAAATGTGTACCGAGACCGGGGTTCGAACCCGGGATCTCCTGCTTACTAGGCGCCATCCGGGACACAGCGTTACCGCAAGAGCACCGACTGTCTCGGTAACCTACCGCACGATCCATACACGCACTGAACGCTATTGATTGAGCAAATATGTCGGTCCAATCGTACACTATGAAATCAAGAGAATCCGGACACCGCCAAAAATATGTGTTTTTCATTTTAGGTGCATTGTGCTACCACCTACTGACATACTTCATATAAGCGACCTCAGTAGTCATTTAGATATTGTAAGAGAGCTGAATGGGGCGCTCCGCGGAACTCACTGACTTTGAACGTGGTCAGGTGATTGGGTGTCACTCGTTTCATAAGTTTGTACGCGAGGTTTCCACACTCCTAAACGTCCCTAGCTTGACTGTTTCCGATGTGATAGTGAAGTGAAGGGACAGGTACAGCACAAAAGCGTACAGGCCGACTTCGTCTGTTGACTGATAGAGACCGCCGACAGTTGCAGATGATCGTAATGTCTAATAGGCAGACATCTATCCAGACCATCACACAGGAATTAAAAACTGCATCTGGATCCTCTGCAACTACTATGACAATTAGGCGGGAGATGAGAAAACTTCGATTTCATAGTCGAGCGGTTACTCATAAGGCACACATCACGCCGGTAAATGCGAAACGACACCTCGCTTAGTGCAAGGAGCGTAAACATTGGACGATTGAACAGTGGAAAAACCTCGTGTGAAGTGAGGAATCACGGTACACAATGTGGCGATCCGATGGCAGGGTGTGGGTGTGGCGAATACCCGGTGAACGTCATCTGCCAGCGTGTGTAGTGCCAACAGTAAAATTCGGAGGCGGTGGTGTTATGGTGTGGTCGTGTTTTTCATGGAGGGGGGCTTGCACCCCTTGTTGTTTTGCGTGGCACTATCACAGCACAGGCCAACATTGATGACATTGATGTTTTAAGCACCTTCTTGCTTCCCGCTGTTGAAGAGCATCTCGGGAATGGCGATTACATCTTTCAACACGATCGAGCACCTGTTCATGATGGACAGGCTGTGGTGTTTACACGACAATAACATTCCTGTAATGGGCTGGCCTGCACAGAGTCCTGACCTCAATCCTATAGAACACCTTTGGGATGTTTTGGAACGCCGACTTCGTGCCAGGCCTCACCGACCGACATCGATACCTCTCCTCAGTGCAGCACTCCGTGAGGAATAGGCTGCCATTCCCCAAGAAACCTTCCAGCAGCTGATTGAACGTATGTCTGCGAGAGTAGAAGCTCTCATCAAGGCTAATGGTGCGGCAACACAATACTGAATTCCAGCATTACCGATGAAGGGTGCCACGAACTTCTAAGTCATTTTCAGCCCGGTGTCCGGATACTTTTGATCACATAGTGTACGTCATGCTACAGAAGAATGCTGAAGATTAGATTAGATCACGTAACTAATGAGGAAGACAGGACAGAAGAACAAACTTTAGAGGTAAGAAAACTGTGATGCCCTAGTTAAAGAATACAACCTAACAGAGTAAGGTGTACCATGCACAATAACGTGAAATTTTGAACTGGTATGGTTATTGGTACAAGGACACAGATTAAGCTGTGTTCGTATCAACAAAAATTCTTGGCTTTTTCCACAGAGCTATGATTTGGCACATGTTTCGAAATGTCTGCACATGGGGCAACTTCGCCCCGTACACGTGGGGCTATTTACAGTCAGTGAAATTATTACTGTAATTGATGTTTTACGGCGAAAATCTAGAGAACGTGATTTCTTTGTTTCTTTTAGGATGGTCCGTACTTGAAAAAGGAGAAAGCTAAGTGCTTCAGGGTCCGACGAAGATATCAAACGAGCAGTAGCAACAGTTATAGGCAGCTCCTGTGGATAAAGTGCCAGGAATGTGCTACAGTCTTTGAGTGTATGTGGGTGCAAAAGAAGGAAAAAGATTTACTTGGGATAAATGCTTGTACTTTTGACACTGAAATTCACTGGGCGGAATACCGACTGGGTGGAATAGCCTCACCATTTTTATATACTGTAATTTCTGCCTTCTTCAGATGTTGTTTAGTACTTTGTACATTTACAGGGATTTAGACCTTTTATATTGGACGATAAATAATTTAGACAAGAAGAGAATAGAAGCTTTCGAAATGTGGTGCTGCAGAAGAATGCTGAAGATTAGATGGGTAGATCACATAACTAATGAGGAGGTACTGAATAGAATTGGGGAGAAGAGGAGCTTGTGGCACAACTTGACTAGAAGAGGGGATCGGTTGGTAGGACATGTTCTGAGACATCGAGGGATTACCAATTTAGTATTGGAGGGCAGCGTGTAGGGTAAAAATCGTAGAGGGAGACCAAGAGTTGAATACACTAAGCAGATTCAGAAGGATGTAGGCTGCAGTAGGTACTGGGAGATGAAGAAGCTTGCACAGGATAGAGTAGTATGGAGAGCTGCATCAAACCAGTCTCAGGACTGAAGACCACAACAACAACAACAACATATACTGGTTTGTATTCACAATTAAGTGACCATAATTGCACCACATTGAGAGATTTTTTAAAAGTTTGAAGTCATATTATATAGGGCTTACAGTTGAAATGTGCAGAATAGCCCGGCTGTCCATTACCTGTTTTGCGACACCACCGTGGTGGCATTTTTCAACAGGACAACGCTTGTCTACACGTGGCAAATGTGTTCGTGGACTGTGTGCGTGATGTTGGGTCACTGCTGTGGCCAGCGAGATGGCCAGGTCTGTGGCCAATAGTACATGTGTGGGGCCAGCTGAAAAGTCAACCCTGCATAAAGGCTATCAAAGACCAGATACAACGGCCGTGGGTCAGTTTGTCTACGGAGCAGACACAGCGGCCTGATTACACCTTCCGCAGCTGCATCAGGGCGTTCACCCAGACCAGCGAGGGTGCATCGTCGCACTGACAACTAACTGGTGATGTAACACCACCTTATTTGTACATTTGTATAGATTCTGAAACAACTGAAACAACCTCGTATACCCTTCAAAACAGCGAAGATTAATTGTGTTTCTTCCTCCCTTTGTGAGTGGTTCACTTATCGCTGTCGGACAGCATACGACTGGACTGAGTGGTGATACTTAGGACCCGCTCTTGCTACTTTCAGCGGACAATGTGACGAAGTCTCTGACGTACGCAAGTACTATTTTAAAGCTACATGACTGTGAGAACAATTTTTATTGCATTATGTACTGTCTTCCGTCGCATTGGAAAGAGGCTCCGCACCGACTTTGAACGACGTGACGTGACTGGAGCAGAGAGGAAGAACTGCACGTACTATACATTAGCGTCTTGTCCAAGGACCCTGTCAGTATAAGGCAGAGAGCAAAAGAATGTCCGATGGCAGAGATTTAAACAGAGATTTAAATTACTCGCGCTTCGTTTCTGCTGTACCAGGCATACGCTGCTAACCTACTAACATAATTTGTTACTCTTGTAAAATATTGTATTTGAAATATCGATTGAGTGAGACGCTACAACATGCCGATCCTCTTCAATGATGATGCATAATGTGTAAATGTTTCCTGGCACAACAATAAATTTTGGTGGACCTTCACAAAGTTCACCTCTGTCGGGACCACGCATCTAGAGGAAACTCTGCAAACCAGCTGTAAAGTCTTTCCTGGGCATGACTCTTTACCGAAAGCTCAACACAACGATTCGAAACACGCTACCTGACGTAAGTCTTTATTAAAACCGTAAATGAACTCATCCAATGAATACTTTTCAGTGAAATTTCATTTTTTTCCACTACACTGCTTCTATAATTGCCCACTCTCTGTACACACTACTTGGCCAACGGATAAGCTGCCACTGTTTTAACAATAACAAATGACGAATTTTGGGAGAACGGTAATGTTTCATCATAATATCGTTCGCTAGCGAAACAAGATGTGTAGCTCGTAAAAAGAGAGTTTAATTCCAGTAAACACCAGTAAAAACCAGTTGCGAAACGACTCCATCGCTGCGAAAGCTAACTACGCAACCACAGCGTCACTAACGAGAAAATGTAAACATCATGGTATTGAATGTAATCTGGAAATACATTCCGATGTTAATGGAGATGTTTTTAATGGTGAGTGTTAGATATTCACATAAGAAAGTTCCCTTGTAATATTGCTTCGTTTGACGTCATTTGTATACTAATGAAACGAGAGTAAGAGCCAAGTGAGCAGACGTGTGTAAGGAAAACACGCTGTATGTCAATCGAGGACACACATGACGAATACTAGCAGACAGGACACGGCTGCAGACGTACAGGGAAACCACGAACAACTCTGGCGGACGCCTCTTTCCAGTCAGAATCACATAACTCAGACTTTATATAGAGAAATAAGGAACTGTCGATATTATAATTATATTGTTACTTAAGACAGAAGACATTGGGGATTTAGTATTAGAGTCAGAGACTGAAAGAGTTTAGGAGGGCTTGCGATGAAACCAGCCAAATTCCGAAGGAATTCATAAAATCATTTTATTCAAGTTATTATGTAGAATTTATGAGTGTGGAGATACAACATCGGTCTTGCGGGAGAATATGAGGCACACTTTCTCAAAGATAAGAAAGCCAGATACGTGCGACAGGTGTAGCACATTCAGCTTGTCAGCTCAGGCGCAGGAAATTCGTGAAAAGATTAATGTACAGAACAGTGGAAATGCAAATGTAGGATATGACTCATAACCATCAGTTTGGCTTTAGGAAATGAGAGGCCCCAAAGGTTGATAATGGGGCCAGGTTTGAAAAATCAGACATTTTCATTGGATCTGAACACCTAGACAAAGAGTTTGACGAGGTAAATAGTTCAACATAAATGGAATTTCCACAGAACCAGGTGGAGACTGCAGCCGGTGGAGAATGACAGATAGTGTACAATAAGAAAGAAAGAACAATAAGAATGAAAGATCTAGAGTGACGTGCTCGGCTGAAACAGGGTGTAATGCAAGAATCCACTATTCAAGCACCTGTAAATTGGAGAAGTAACGCCGGAAATAAAATAAAGTTTCAGGAATGGCACTGAAATTCAACGTGAAACATTCCCACTGACAAAATTCGCTGATAATCTTCAGTTACAGTGAGGAAGAATTACGTGACTTGTTAAATGCAATGAGCAGTCTAAAGAACGCAGAGTATGGACTTAAAGTAAACCAAATAAAGGTGAAACCAATGAGATGTAACAGGAAAGAGATTAGCGATAAACTTAACATCAAAACTAGGTACCAAGAAGTTGGCGAAGTGAAGGAGTTCTCCCCCGTTGTAAGCAAAATAACACATAAGAAACGGAGCAAAACAAATTGCAAAAGATATCTGTATGGTGCGAAAATTGCCAATTGACCCTACATAACGAAAAGTGTGAGTTCATCCACAAGAGTGCTAAAAGGAATACCTCAAATTTCGGATGCACGATAAATCAGTCAAATCAAAAGGATGTAAATTCAACTAAATACCTGGGAATTACAATGACGAACAAATTAAATTGGGAAGAACACACAGAAAATATCGTGGGGAAGGCAAACCAAAGAATGCGTTTTATTGGCAGGATACTTAGAAAATGTAACAGATCTGCTAAAGAGACTGCCTACATTACGTTAGTCCGTCCTATTTTAGAGTACTGCTGCGCGGTGTGGGATCCTTACCAAATGCGGCTGACGGAGTACATCGAAAAAGTTCAAAGAAGAGCAGTACGTTTTGTATTTTCGCGAAATAGGGGACACAGTATCACTGAAATGATACAGGATTTGGGGTGGGCATAATTAAAACAAAGGCGTTTTTCGTTTCGGCGGAATCTTCTCACGAAATGTCAGTCACCAACTTCTTCTCCGAATGCGAAAATATTTTGTTGATGCCGACCTATATAGGGAAAAAACAATCAACATAATAAAGTAAGGGAAATCAGAGCTCGTACGGAAAGATATTGGTGTTCGTTTTTTCCTCGCGCTGTATTAGATTAGAATAATAGAGAATTATTGTGAAGGTGGTTCGATGAACCTCTTCCAGGCTCTTAAATGTGATTTGCAGAGTATCCATGTAGATGTAAATGCAGATGAAGCAAGGAAGTCATAGAGGGCAGAGTAACAGAGGCGAAGAGGACATTGCTGGCTGAAAGAAGTCTGTCAGTATAGCACATAAGCGTCAACCTGAGGAAGAGATTGCTGAGAATGTACTTTTGGAGGACAGCAGTGTATGGCAGTGAGTGATGAACTGTGGGGAAACTGGAAGAGAAGAGAATAGAAGCGGTTGAGATAGGTGCTATAGGTTGCCGAAAATGAACTGATCTGGTAAGACAAGAAATGAGGTGGTCTTCCAGAGGACGGGCAAGATTCGAATACGTGAAAAACAGTGACTAGAAGGAGGGACAGGACGATAGGACACGCGTTAAGACATCAGGGAATGTATTCTGTGGTACTAGAAGGAGCTGTAGGGGGTAAAAATCTGTAGCAGAAGACAGAGATTGGAAACGTATTCAACACATACAGCATCTGTTTCAGTCTACTGTAGCGTGACAGAATTTCCGATGACACTGCTGTCTTTACCACCTGAGCAATATCAGGTAAATATTTCTTTCCAGTCACCACCACCACCACCACCACCACTACAGCAGAAAAAAAAGGAAAAGCCTCCCACACAAGGAAAATAAATAACAAAAAAATTATAAAGAAACACATTAAGAAAAGCACAATAAAAAAGGGAAAGTCTGTCACTTGGTCACAACAGAGGATGTAATTTACTGCAGACGGTCGACCCCCGTAGTCGGCCTCTAGTTTCATCTTCTAACGCTGTCGGCTGCACTTGCTTAGGGGCTGTTAGTACTCAATCCTTCCGTCGTGTCCTTGGACGTTCTCTTTGGGGGTTGCCAATAAGTTGGGGGGTCGGTAGGGGAGGAATCCATCAGCCTCAGAAATGTGGCCAACCCACTGCAGTCTGTCTGCCGTAATATTCGGCCAATGTGAGACTGCCCAAACCCCTGGTACACGTCTTCTTTCGTTCCTTGTTCCCATTTACGTTACATGGCACTGTAGACGGGGCTACGTGAGGTTTCCTATCGTGGGGTTTCCTACAAGGTTGCAGCAGGTAGCGAATCTGTCCCGAGCAACCGGCCCCGTAACGAGGTGTTTGTGAACTGAGCCTCCCCCACTGCTTGTCTACCCCAGTCGCTCACCCTCAGTGCAGGTGTTGTCACCGTTTCTCAGACAGTGTCGTCGTCGATCAGCATCAATAATTTCGCAAAGTTAACTTGCCGATTCTAGAGTTTCGTCATATATGTCATACGAAACTAATTATTTGTGTTTGGCGGATCTCATTCACAAAAGTACGTTTTTAATGGTATTTCTGAAGTTCTAATACACAATCTGCTATTTATTGAATTTTTATCTCAGCAAAACTGAACTTTTATTTGGTAAATTTCTTACATAACATGGTCACTCGTCTTGTGAAGCTTCCAGAATTTTTAGTGAGGAAGGCGGAATGAGGACTCAGACAGCTGGTGGCCCACTTTTCTGTCAGAAACTATCAAACACGATCATATTTACCTTTATCGTGCTCCAACAGGAGTATTTTTCAGCTGATTATTATGTAGTTAATTTTATAAAGATGAAATTCCAACTAGATGAACTTTGCTGGAGTCATCTATATTAAGCAACGAATTTCATCATCTGTAGCCATCAAGAGCAACACTCTAGTTATCGAGACTATACGCCGCATCTAACCATAGGGAAATATTCTGTAATTTCTTTCAGATGAACACGCCCATTGTCGCGTAAATCTTTATCTAATTACTAACTGTAAACCCGGCGTTGCCTGGATATTTATTCATCCCAGTTTTACGTCAGTTCATCCCCTCTTCCCTCATCTCTCTTGTCCGTTTAGTCCCATCTCGTCTCTCTATCCACCTCCTCCTTCCGCCTATCCGTCTCTCTTTCCATCTCCTCCATTTGCCCCCCCCCCTCTTACAACACTTCCTCCTCCTCTCCATCATCCTCTCCTTCTCCATCCATCTTCCCGTCTCTGTCCACCTCCTCCTCTGCTTTTTTTAATAGTGCATCAAATTCACAGTAACACCCCTAATTTATGTATTTATTACAGTGTTACATTAGTCATTCATGACCTTCCCCCTTTCTCTGTTTACCTGCTGCTCCCTATCTCTTTTAATCTGGTTCTCTCACTTCTCTGGATGCAATTCCTCCCCCTTCCCCGCCCCTATCACGTTCTCCTCTCTCCGTATATCTCCTCCACCGCCTCCGTCATGCCATCTTCTCTTTCCACGTCTACGAAAAAGTATGTACACTCCTGGAAATTGAAATAAGAACACCGTGAATTCATTGTCCCAGGAAGGGGAAACTTTATTGACACATTCCTGGGGTCAGATACATCACATGATCACACTGACAGAACCACAGGCACATAGACACAGGCAACAGAGCATGCACAATGTCGGCACTAGTACAGTGTATATCCACCTTTCGCAGCAATGCAGGCTGCTATTCTCCCATGGAGACGATCGTAGAGATGCTGGATGTAGTCCTGTGGAACGGCTTGCCATGCCATTTCCACCTGGCGCCTCAGTTGGATCAGCGTTCGTGCTGGACGTGCAGACCGCGTGAGACGACGCTTCATCCAGTCCCAAACATGCTCAATGGGGGACAGATCCGGAGATCTTGCTGGCCAGGGTAGTTGACTTACACCTTCCAGAGCACGTTGGGTGGCACGGGATACATGCGGACGTGCATTGTCCTGTTGGAACAGCAAGTTCCCTTGCCGGTCTAGGAATGGTAGAACGATGGGTTCGATGACGGTTTGGATGTACCGTGCACTATTCAGTGTCCCCTCGACGATCACCAGTGGTGTACGGCCAGTGTAGGAGATCGCTCCCCACACCATGATGCCGGGTGTTGGCCCTGTGTGCCTCGGTCGTATGCAGTCCTGATTGTGGCGCTCACCTGCACGGCGCCAAGCACGCATACGACCATCATTGGCACCAAGGCAGAAGCGACTCTCATCGCTGAAGACGACATGTCTCCGTTCGTCCCTCCATTCACGCCTGTCGCGACACCACTGGAGGCGGGCTGCACGATGTTGGGGCGTGAGCGGAAGACGGCCTAACGGTGTGCGGGACCGTAGCCCAGCTTCATGGAGACGGTTGCGAATGGTCCTCGCCGATACCCCAGGAGCAACAGTGTCCCTAATTTGCTGGGAAGTGGCGGTGCGGTCCCCTACGGCACTGCGTAGGATCCTACGGTCTTGGCGTGCATCCGTGCGTCGCTGCGGTCCGGTTCCAGGTCGACGGGCACGTGCACCTTCCGCCGACCACTGGCGACAACATCGATGTACTGTGGAGACCTCACGCCCCACGTGTTGAGCAATTCGGCGGTACGTCCACCCGGCCTCCCGCATGCCCACTATACGCCCTCGCTCAAAGTCCGTCAACTGCACATACGGTTCACGTCCACGCTGTCGCGGCGTGCTACCAGTGTTAAAGACTGCGATGGAGCTCCGTATGCCACGGCAAACTGGCTGACACTGACGGCGGCGGTGCACAAATGCTGCGCAGCTAGCGCCATTCGACGGCCAACACCGCGGTTCCTGGTGTGTCCGCTGTGCCGTGCGTGTGATCATTGCTTGTACAGCCCTCTCGCAGTGTCCGGAGCAAGTATGGTGGGTCTGACACACCAGTGTCAATGTGTTCTTTTTTCCATTTCCAGGAGTGTATATTTGCCAACTTTCATGCTGATTGAAGAGACGGCGTTGAATTTATTTAAAGGTAGGCCAACCATCTGCCATCCAGCCTACGTTGGCTTGTGTAAATGCCTTCACCACGAGAACATACATACGTGAGTCAACTCCCAAGCTGATCAGTCAAATGGTGTGTAATTCTGTTGTAAGGCACCCTCCGCCATACACCGTATCAAATTTCACGTAGACAGTGAGGTTCCCATTGTTTTGAAGATCAAATGTACAAAATTTCATCAAGATCGTAGCAACACTGTGGCTTTTGTTGAAATCCGTAAGTAAAGTACCCTCCACCATGCACTGAACGAAGTTTTATGTACACAGTGACCTTCCCCTTGGTTTGGGAAATAGGAATTCATTTTTACACACCCCGCTCGCTCTATGCCGACTTAGTTGCGAAACATAAATGATAGATTCGAACAGCAGAAATCGTGTAATGATTTCTGTCGTATAAGGGACAATATAGCTATTAAATAATAGTAACGAGATTACGAGAGCAGTCACTTTCAGTGTTACGTAAAATAACGTTACACCTTGTAAATTATCACGACACAAAATCAAGATGATAAGCAATGTGGGACTTCCTTCCGTTTGCGTTTGAAACTCTCGGAGAAATCCTGTGTGGTGAGGAGGGAGGGAGGGGGCAGCAAGGGGAGCCTCGATTTGTTTTGCCGGCCCGGGCCTCTGACAGGTTTAGTGTGCCACTGCACGTAGGAAACCACATGGTAGGAAACCCCACGACACCGTAGACGGGCCCACAGACTAAAGAAGATGCGATTAGCATTTATTATCCGTCGAGGCACTTCTGTCGCCACTTCACTTTAATGAGTCGGTGTGTAACGTTGGTATATGGTTAAGAGTTGTCACCTTGGACTGAAAGCTTAGCTTGCCATGTAGCCGGTAGGACAGCAGATGTTTGGTTCTCACGCTTGGCTACCGGGCCGGCCGAGCGAACAGTGTATTTGATTAACGCTGCGTGCAATACGTTGCACATACTCTCGAAGAATCTAAAGAAGTACTATTAAATATTAATCAATCTTTTTCATACTTTGTATACTAAATTCTATGCTTAACACAACCACACCGTTAAAATTTCAAATCAATAACTCCAATACTTAGAGGATAGGTTCAAATAATCTAATTTTCTGCAATTTTCGTTAGTTTCAGTACCACAGACTTCTAACATTATTAAAAGTAGTTTGTAGAATTATTATTTCATCGTGTTTTGGTTGTGTGAAGCATTGGCGTGATGCGACCCGTGTTACGTGACTACGTGTTTGCGTTTCTCAGATACACGTATTTAGTTATGTAACTGTGTACAGGCATATTCTCTCTTTGTTTGTTTTGAGATGAACTTTTTAGTAGATGCTATCGAGAACTCTGAGATCCATTAATTCAGTTATTAAATTAGATTTGGCGTTATTCATGTTTGTATGTCTCACTTCGATATCTTTCATTACTTTCTTTCTTTCTTGTACATTATTTTGGTATCTCTTGTATATTAGTTATTACTTTCGGCATAAATCTTCTAGATTAATGAAGCGATTAGTTGCTCAATGTAATCTTTGCTCGTGCAGTATTTCGAAGTTTAAAATATTTTGTTTCACTTACAGTCTTTCTTTACTTCAACAGGTGAAGACTGTTTGGCGAAATAATCTGACTGAAACTAAATTATTATCTTATTGCGCTCGACTGACATTCATTGGTAGTTATCGTCTGCAGTATTATACTCCACAATTTCAGAGCATGGTGACTTTTTTTGAGTTCGATCATATGTTAGGCAGCCTTCCAGTGCGAGTCAAAAAGATGAAGGCTGAGCGTTACAACAACACCACGTTTCCGACTTTGATAAAGTTCGGATTGTAGCCTATCGCGATTGCGGTTTATCGTATCGCGACATTGCTGCTCGCGTTGGTCGAGATCCAATGACTGTTAGCAGAATATGGAATCGGTGGGTTCAGGAGGGTAATACGGAACGCCGTGCTGGATCCCAACGGCCTCGTATCACTAGCAGTCGAGATCACAGGCATCTTAGCCGCATGGCTGTAACGGATAGTTCAGCCACATATCGATCCCTGAGTCAGCAGATGGGCACGTTTGCAAGACAACAACCATCTGCACGAACAGTTCGACGACGTTTGCTGCAGCATGGACCATCAGCTCGGAGACTATGGCTGCGGTTACCCTTGACGCTGCATCACAGACAGGAGCGCCTGCGATGGTGTACTCAACGACGAAGCTGGGTGCACGAATGGCAAAACGTCAATTTTTTCGTATGAATCCAGGTTATGTTTACAGCATCACGATGGTCGCATACAGGTTTGGTGACATCGCGGTGAACGCACATTGGAAGCGTGTATTCTTCATCGCCATACTGGCGTATCACCCGGGGTGATGGTATGGGGTGCCATTGGTTACACTTCTCGGTCACCTCTTGTTCGCATTGACTGCAGTTTGAACAGTGGACGTTACATTTCAGATGTGTTACGACTTGTGGCTCTACCTTTGATTCGATCCCTGCGGACCCTACATTTCAGCAGGATAATGCACGACCGTATGTTGCAGGTCCTGTACGGATCTTTCTGGATACAGAAAGTGTTCGACTGCTACCCTGGCCAGCACATTCTCCAGATCTTTCACCAATTGAAAACGTCTGGTCAATGGTGGCCGAGCAACTGGCTCGTGACAATACGCCAGTCAGTGCTCTTGATGAACTCTGGTATCGTGTTGAAGCTGCATGGGCAGCTGTACCTGTACAGGCCATCCAAGCTCTGTTTGACTCAATGCTCGGGCGTATCAAGGCCGTTATTTCGGCCAGAGGTGGTTGTTCCGGGTACTGATTTCTCAGGATCTATGCACCCAAACTGCGTGAAAATGTAATGACATGTCAGTTCTAGTATAATATATCTGTACAATGAATACCCGTTTATCATTTGCATTTCTTCTTAGTGTAGTAATTTTAATGGCCAGTAGTGTAAAATTTGGTATGAAGCAAGGTTTCATAGTACAAGGAAAAGAAAAAGTGAGAAAATTGTGGAATTATAATTACATCACAGGAAAAAACATTTGTTTTGTCATTTCTTGTCTGTCTGTCTGTCTGTCTGTCTTCGCGAAAAGATATCGAGTATAAATTTATGTACCGTGCTAAGGCGGTGCAAAATATTTGAACGTCTCAGCCAACGCAGTCAAAAGATACGGTTATTTTTGTCACAAATTCAGTTACTCGCAAACTTACTCTGGAAAATCTATAACATACTTCCAGTGGACCTAGAATCGTGTTGCTCTGTAACGCAGGGGCCGCTCACTAGGTCCAGCCGGTGTGTTGTATGCCGCGTGGGAGGCGGGCAGCAGGTATTGCCTCACAGAGCGAGTCGACCGAGGTATAGGGGGGGAGGGAGGGAGTGATGGCGGAGAATCGCTTTGTGCCGGCCTTGGCAGAGACGCGCGTGCGCCCACACGTCACAGCCGCCTGCTGTCCACCTGCCCGGTCTCCTGACTAGAGATGGGCAAACTCGTTCATCCTTGGGAACCAGTTCACTGTTGATCGTTCTCTTTTGAGAACCGTTCATTTTTTTTCGTTCACCGTTCATTGGTATATGTTATATGGTTCTTATGAAAAACTGAAAACTAGTAGTGAAGGTGACTGAAGGATGGAGGGCACCAAGAGAGTTTTTATTCATTACAGAATTCTTACACATTTTTAGAAATAATTTCTGTGATTCTGCAGAACCTTTCGTTTAGCCAACTGTAGCGTTGTGTGGCTGATCGCATGGAAATAATATAGGGTGGCGCACGGAAAACCGGCCCCGAGTACAGACTGCTCGCCAATTACGGATGATGTGTTGCCCGTTACGAGCAGATACAACAGGCAGACAAACATGTAATAATTAGGCAGTGAAGAAATAACAAGGTAATGCAAGCAACAATTGCGAAACAATCGATGACGATGTGTAGAGAGCTGGAGAAGAGAACATGAAAATCTCACGCGACGCGCATGGGTTCAAAATGGTTCAAATCGCTCTGAGAACTATGGGACTTAACATCTATGATCATCAGTCCCCTAGAACTTAGAACTACTTAAACCTAACTAACCTAAGGACATCACACAACACCCAGTCATCACGAGGCAGAGAAAATCCATGACCCCGCCGGGAATCGAACCCGGGAACCCGGGCGTGGGAAGCGAGAACGCTACCGCATGCGCATGGGCTATAGCACATGTAGTCTGGTAAACCTGTTGGTGGCTGTTTCCCGACTTAATAGACCATAAGTGTCATGTACAACATTCTTCGTTTCGACTTCCACTATATAGCTATGCTACGTTGTAAACAATAATCGTTTATACCCTATATATACTTCACGTTCTCTCTGAGTTCGTAGGCGAAGTAGACTTTATGGAAGCATAAAATAAAATGTGGTTTTCTCATCATACTTGCGTCACACGCTTAGTAAAAATTAGGTTTTTATGTTGCATTATTAAAGTTAATGCAGCAATAATAATAATCATAATAATTAAGTTCGCGCAATAAAGTTTTTGGTTTGAAAGCTCCTTCTGAAGAAATGTTTTTGAGATAATAAGTAAATATGATTTTATGGCAATCTATGTCTTCTCAAATGGAGAGGCACCGCTTTTCCTACTGAGCCAAAATGACGCACAACCCACTTTTTTTTTTTTCAAAGAAACCAAACTAGCAGGTAATGCAAATTGGAAACAACCAAACTTATAAATAATTAGAGCCTTCTAAATGAAATGTTTTGTATATGAAAGATGCAGGAAAATCGTTTTATATGAATTTTCTTACACTAAAAATGAAGCAAATTATTGAAAGTTAGTTGCTAAAGCAAGTCGATGAAACAAAAAAATATATGAATAACAGAAAAAAACTCGCCTTGTTATAAGTATGTCTTCTGCTATTCATCGATATAATGAAATGAGCTGATATGCCCTTTTGTTACCTGAAAAGACGTACCTATTACGTACAACGTAATTTTTATGTAATTTACGTAACTATAAAATACTTTTTGATTACCGGTCGTGGACGCTGAATAGCCAGAACCAAGTGAAAGAACAGTCTGGAACACATGTAAAATGGGCGAGCGCAGCGAACGAAACGAACAACTGGATACTGAACTAACGAGGAGCAATCGGCAGTGGAACTGAGACAGGTGGACATGCGAAGAAAGACGAGTGCGGCCGAGGGAGACAGACGAGCACGTGACCGAGGCTGGAACGAGAACTGCCGAAGTGACCGCCGCGACCGAAGTGAACTAATGAACTATGAACCGATCGTTCCTCGTTCCTGGGAACTATAAGTAGACCGCCGCGACCGAAGTGAACTATGAACCGATCGTTCCTCGTTCCCCGGAACTCGGGAACTGTAAGTAGACCGCCGCGACCGAAGTGAACTATGAACCGATCGTTCCTTGGAATTCGTTCCTCGGTCCTTTCGTTCACCTTGATGAACTGTTCCTTTGCACCCGTTCGTTCGCGAACTACCCATCTCTACTGGTGACCCTGGCCACTCTGCAGGTACCCAGCAGTGCATCAGCAGAGCCGCTTCCGAGAGTGCGCCCTGCACCATGTCTCAGAAGTATCGTCTCCGAAAGTACACCGCGTCTCTGGAGTTAGTGACACTTGCACCGAGTGACACTTATACGGAGAGGGAAAGTGTTGACATCCTCTCGGAGACCAGGACACTGTAGGTGACAGACAGGGTGTTCCAGAAGCAGGATACGCCGGCGTGTCCGCCAATACCTGTGACGCATTCCGGAGAAGGACAAAGCGCATTTCCTGCCCTAACTTCCTTGTCCCCGCACCAGTTCTTAGTGAGCGCGGCACTCTCCAAGAGTTTAGAGACCCTGTATAGGGAGAGAGTGGCCAACCGGACGATACGGCGGCCATTTTTCTGCCAAACTGCGGGCGGGATTTTTGAATGGCGAGTAGTGGAGTACACACTCACCGAATCAAAAGCGCAAGACAATATGGCGGAATCAATCGTTAAATGTCTTTCTTTACAGCTATAATATACTCATAGTAGCCTACTACGTACAGAACATGAAAATTTGATACAGTGGCTGTAAAAATTATTCGTTACTTGCATTTATCTCCTATAAAGTTCGTTTACTACACACATTGCAATGAAAGTAACGTAAATAAAAAAAATAGTGTATAGCATTTGTTTTGTATCGGAAGTGCATAACGCTAAAGATTTAACGAACCTGTATTACGTCAGATGAATGAAAGTCGTAAGCAGTTGTTTACTCGTGACATGCAAAAAGTGAGAGACGTGTTAGTACTTCTTGTCACGTCTTCAAACTTTTTGCATGTCGCAAGTAAACACCTGCTTACGACTTTGTTTCATATATATACTGAATACCTCTCGTAGATAACAAACGAAAAAGATTACAAAAATCAGGTAATGTTAAATGTAAAAAAAATGGTTCAAATGGCTCTGAGCACTATGGGACTTAACTTCCGAGGTCATCAGTCCCCTAGAACTACTTAAACCTAACTAACTTAAGGACATCACACACATCCCTGCCCGAGGCAGGATTCGAACCTGCGACCGTAGGAGTCGCGTGGTTCCAGACTGAAGCGCCTAGAACCGCACGGCCACACGGGCCGGCTGTTAAATGCAGGCTACTGTAATAACGACCAAATGTAACAAGAAAACTACCGTATCCCTTCTACTCCACGGTAAGTAGGCCTATTAAAAACTGTCTTCAAGAGTACCTACAATTATTTACTGCGAATAATGTTTCAGCAACCACGACAACTGCAGAAAATGTGCATAAAACTTGCCTGCGTCAACAGTCAAGCAATAATACTGAAACAAAAATAATGCCTAGTGTTCTGATTCGGAACGAAATACAGTTTGACGCTATAAAGTCGAATGGGCGTGGCACAGCAATTACAGGAACTTTCCGTTTCCAGCAAGGACTGTCAGATATTGGCCTCAGGAAAGCTATGCACGCAAACGCTAATTACGTACTAAAAACGATATACAACTAAATCGAACATGCATGTACAACGCATAACAAGTCTCTCAATAATTCAAATACCTTTTAATCGTTTCCTAAAAGTCCTCTGAACTTCAATTAAACTCAAAAGCACGGCTAACATAGGAAACGCGAGAGACATTTGGCAGAAAAATGGCGCCAAAGCTGATCAACCAATCGCAGCCAACTTCAGCTGTGGCTCTCTACCAGAGTCCAGTGCTGCAGTTGACCTCTGACTGGCAAGTAGTGGTCCGTGTTTTAGTGCTGAGGTAATGGAGTTCACCGAGGTCACCAAAGGGAAGCTTTTACTGATTCACAATGGGGTCAGCATATAGTGGACTTCACAAGTGAGTTACTGGCGTTGTCTAAACTTTAAAAAGGACATATGCAAAGGAAGAGTATCCAGAAAAAAATAGCGAAGTTCTAGGGGAAGGTGGCCATATATAGGTTGATTCTTGCAGAGATGGCAACAGCAACCAGCCACTTTCTACACTGCTATTATTTATTTAAATAGCGCCGTTACCGGTTTAGAGCCGAAAGGTTCATCCTCAGATGGCTAGCTCACGTGTTACACTAGCTTTCACTCTTTGTTTTCCCAAATGCTGAAATCGCCTTGGGATGGTGGTGTCCTGCAGCCAAAACAAGATGTGAGACAATGTCTCTTTAACTGTAACTGTGGCTCACAACGAATTTAATTGATGTAAACAACTTACTCCAGTGAAGATGTTTTGGTTACTTACGTTGAAAAAACCGCGCTAACACGTTCCAGTGCTGACTGCTTGTGATCATGCCGCACTGGAGCGTAATGACGCGTGCTTTTCAAGGTAAGTAACCCAAACATCTTCACTGGAGTAAGTTGTTTACATCAATTAAATTCGTTGTGAGCCACAGTTACAGTTAAAGAGACATTGTCTCGCATCTTGTTTCACTTGTAGGACACCACCATCCAAGGAAATAGCGTCAGTTGGGAAAGAAAAGAGTGAAAGCTAGTGTAAAACGTGAACTAGCCATCTGAAGATGAACCTTTCGGCTCTAAACCGGTAACGGCGCCATTTCGGTAAATAAATAGCAATGTAAAAAGTGGTTGGTTGCTGTTGTCTTCTCTATACACAGCCACGGGCTCGGAATGTCAGTTTTCGAAAAAACGGCATGAAGGTAGCCATGTTTGTTTTCCAGATGAATCAGCAAATGGAGTGTGACACCATTTTACCGGCGCAAAGAAGCGGGCAAAAAGAAACAGACGCTACAGCTTCATGAGTTTACGTTGAAGAAGTAGGGCGGCTCTTCAGTCAAGGCAACGACCTAGTAACATCGTTACCGACACACAGAAGTGCAAGACAATCGTTACATAGCATTAGGCGAAAATGTGTGGGAATTACACAAGATCCTATCGCTTCCAGAGGGATATTCTTCCAAGAGAGTAATTTACTGATGAACAATGGTAGCTTTTTTACTTTCAGATGACAACAGGGGACTGGAAGTTCCAATACTGGTGCCGGCCGCGGTGGCCGAGAGGTTCAAGGCGCTTCAGTCCGGAACCGCGCGACTGCTACGGTCGCAGGTTCGAATCCTGCCTCAGGCATGGATGTGTGTGATGTCCTTAGGTTAATTAGGCTTAAGTAGTTCTAACTTCTAAGGGACTGATGACCTCAGATGTCAAGTCCCATAGTGCTCAGAGCCATTTGAACCATTAGAATACTGGTGTTTACCAGCGAAAACGGAAAACTCTGAATCATTCTTTGTGGATTGAATGTTGCAAGAGTTCGCGCAAGCAGTTTGGACAGTTGTTTATACTCCATAACGACTTAATAATTCTTGAGAGCAAACTAACACCATTCCAGCTGTCTACGCTTTGCTGCCAAATGAAAAGCGAGAAACATATGAACGCTTTTTTTAAGCTATTAATGTATTAATGTAACGTGCCTGGATGGAGCCCTGCATCTGTGATGATAGATTTCTAAATTGCAGTTGGCCAAGCAGCTATAAGTTTGTTTCTTGGTATTGAATTACTGACTGCAGTTGTTGCATTCAGCGTTTGCGAAAACAACTTCAGTGTTGTGACCTCGTTGCAGACTGGAAACAAAACGAGGAAACACGCTCGCTGTCACGTAAGAATGTGTTCTGCGCTGGTACATCTTGCCCTACAAATGTTGAACGATGGTTTCCTGTGTGTTCAGGAGAGCACGCCTGAAGACCAAAGGCTTCAGGACTCGTATGACTAATTAGTGAACCAGTGGCTCTATAACGAACACATGCCAAGAGAGACCTGAAACTGCAGTGGAAGGCGCCATCGCAGAGGGTTGCTGCGTTGGTAAAGTACCGGAACTTCAAGCGCTGATGGAAAGCACTGAAGCTGAAACCGTTATAGGTACGGAAAGCTGGCTGAAGCCAGAGACAAATTCTACCGAAATTTTTACAAAGGCACAGACGGTGATAAGAAAGGATAGATTGCATGCAACCGGCGGTGGCGTGTTTGTCGCTGTTAGTAGTAGTTTATATGTAGTGAAGTAGAAGTGGATAGTTCCTGTGAATTATTATGGGTGGAGGTTACACTCAACAACCGAGCTAGGATAATAATTGGCTCCTTTTACCGACCTCCCGACTCAGCGGCATTAGTGGCAGAACAACTGAGAGAAAATCCGGAATACATTTCACATAAATTTTCTCAGCATGTTATAGCCTTAGGTGGAGATTTCAATTTACCAGGTATAGACTGGGACACTCAGATGTTTAGGACGGGTGGTAGGGACAGAGCATCGAGTGACATTATACTGAGTGCACTATCCGAAAATTACCTCGAGCAATTAAACAGAGAACCGACTCGTGGAGATAACATCTTGGACCTACTGATAACAAACAGCCCCGAACTTTTCGACTCTGTAAGCGCAGAACAGGGAATCAGTGATCATAAGGCCGTTGCTGCATCTCTGAATATGGAAGTAAATAGGAATATAAAAAAAGGAGGAAGGTTTATCTGTTTAGCAAGAGTAATAGAAGGCAGATTTCAGACTACCTAACAGATCAAAACGAAAATTTCTGTTCCGACACTGGCAATATTGAGTGTTTATGGAAAAAGTTCAAAGCAATCGTAAAACGCGTTTTAGACAGGTACGTGCTGAGTAAAACTGTGAGGGACGGGAAAAACCCACCGTGGTTCAACAACAAAGCTAGGAAACTACTGCGAAAGCAAAGAGAGCTTCACTCCAACTTTAAACGCAGCCAAAACCTCTCAGACAAACAGAAGCTAAACGATGTCAAAGTTAGCGTAAGGAGGGCTATGTGTGAAGTGTTCAGTGAACTCGAAAGTAAAATTCTATGTACCGACTTGACAGAAAATCCTAGGAAGTTCTGGTTTTACGTTAAATCACTAAGTGGCTCGAAACAACATATCCAGACACTCTGGGATGATGATGGCATTGAAACAGAGGATGACACGCGTAAAGCAGAAATACTAAACACCTTTTTCCAAAGCTGTTTTACAGAGGAAGACCGCACTGCAGTTCCTTCTCTAAATCCTCGCACAAACGAAAAAATGGCTGACATCGAAATAAGTGTCCAAGGAATAGAAAAGCAACTGGAATCAATCAACAGAGGAAAGTCCACTGGACCTGACAGAGTACGCGAAAGAACTAGCCGCCCTTCTAACAGCCGTGTACCGGCGGAACGGAAGGTTCCAAATGATTGGAAAAGAGCACAGGTAGTCCCAGTCCTCAAGAAGGGTCGTCTAGCAGATGCGCAAAACTATAGACCTATATCTCTAACATCGATCTGTTGTAGAATTTTAGAACATGTTTTTTGCTCGCGTATCCTGTCATTTCTGGAAACCCAGAATCTACTCTGTAGGAATCAACATGGATTCCTGCAACAGCGATCCTGTGAGACGCAACTCGCTTTAGTCGTTCATGAGACCCAGAAAATATTAGATACAGGCTCCCAGGTAGATGCCATTTTCCTTGACTTTCGGAAGGCGTTCGAAACAGTTCCGCACTGTCGCCTGATAAACGAAGTAAGAGCCTACGGAATATCAGACCAGCTGTGTGGCTGGATTGAAGAGTTTTTAGCAAACAGAACACAGCATGTTGTTGTCAATGGAGAGACGTCTACGGACGTTAAAGTAACCTCTGGCGTGCCACAGGTGAGTGTTATGGTACCATTGCTTTTCGCAATATATATATAAATGACCTAGTAGATAGTGTCGGAAGTTCCGTGCGGCGTTTCGCGGATGATGCTGTAGTACACAGAGAAGCTGTAGCATTAGAAAATTGCAGCGAAATGCAGGAAGATCTGCAGCGGATAGGCACTTGGTGCAGGGAGTGGCAACTGACCCTTAACATAGACAAATGTGATGTATTGCGAATACATAGAAAGAAGGATCCTTTATTGTATGATTATATGATAGCCGAACAAACACTGGTAGCAGTTACTTTTGTAAAATATCTGGGTGTATGCGTACGGAACGATTTGAAGTGGAATGATCATATAAAATTAATTGTTAGTAAGGCGGGTGCCAGGTTGAGATTCATTGGGAGAGTCCTTAGAAAATCTAGTCCATCAACAAAGGAGGTGGCTTACAAAACACTCGTTCGACCTGTACATGAGTATTGCTCATCAGTGTGGGATCCGTACCAGGTCGGGTTGACAGAGGAGATAGTGAAGATCCAAAGAAGAGCGGCGCGTTTCATCACAGGGTTATTTGGTAACCGTGATAGCGTTACGGAGATGTTTAGCAAATTCAAGTGGCAGACTCTGCAAGAGAGGCGCTCTGCATCGCGGTGTAGCTTGCTGTCCAGGTTTCGAGAGGGTGCGTTTCTGGATGAGGTATCGAATATGTTGCTTCCCCCTACTTATACCTCACGAGGAGATCACGAATGTAAAATTAGAGAGATTCGAGCGCGCACGGAGGCTTTCCGGCAGTCGTTCTTCCCGCGAACCATACTCGACTGGAACAGGAAAGGGAGGTAATGACAGTGGCACGTAAAGTGCCCTCCGCCACACACCGTTGGGTGGCCTGCGGAGTATAAATGTAGGTGTAGATGTAGAATCTCTTTTCCAAATTTTAAATTAACCAGTGCTAGAAATGAAAGTCTAACAATGATTAAGGAAACGTTAACCGACGCCAGTTCTAAAGTTACATCCACGGGAGAAATTTCTGAACTATTTGACATTAAGATTGGTGCAACACAGGGAGATGGACTCTCCCTATTACCGTTTAACTGTGTTTTGGAAATGGCGAGCGCAAATCTCGAGTCAAAATTTATATCAATCAATGAACTTAGGTGGAACTAATATTAGAGTAGATTGGCTCACCTTTGAAGATGATCTGGCAGTGTTAACTAGGGATATTACCATTACCACAGCTAAAAAAAAAAAAAAAAATTAAAAAAAAAAGAAAACTGAAATTTTAAGTAAGTTGCAGGAAAAGTAGGACTAGAAGTATCATTCGAAAAATCGGAATATATAACTTGCAACAGAGAAGCACCAAAGTTTTTGAACACGAAATATGGAAAAATAAAAGATTTCTCAGCTTAAATACTTGGGGTGAAATCATACAAGAAAACCGTCTGGAAAAAGCTGCGATCTAAGTTCGCTTTCAAAAAATGGCAAGTGCATTCAGGTTAACACAAAATATTTATAATAAAAATAACTTTCTAAATTCAGTAAACTTACGCATTACAGAGCTGTAATCAAACATGAATGTCTTTATGGAGCAGGAACTTTAATTTCAAATAGAAATAGGGATATTGAAGAAATTCAAACGAAGTAAAGAAAGACTATTAGAAAAATATTATGCCTCAAAATTACTGATGGAGAAACATATAGGGTGACAAGTAATAAGGAAATAGAAGAATACACAGACATACATGGTGACATGAGAAAACGAAGATTTAGTTTTATCGGCACATTAAAAGAACGGGACTCACTAGGTTGACAAAACGAACAGTAAAATTCTACGAAAACAGAAGTAAGGTCAAAACTGAACCAATTAAATTGATCACTGCGATTAAGGAGGATCTTAAAGTAGCCAGTATAATTCAGACAGACGTTACAGATAGCAAAACATCCAGACAAAAGATGTGTGACTGCAAAGTTGGTCAGAGGGATATTAGAGAACGGACTGGAATACAGTGGTTTGATGAAAGAAAGAGACTTCATTCTGAAAGGATGAAACAAATTTGGACACGAAGCAAGGCCAACCATCAAATGCGACATTCATTGACTGTACCTCGCGTGGTCCTAATGGGTCCATACGTGAATAACAATAATAATAATAATAATAATAATAAATAATTGCCCAAACTGATGAAAAAGATGACTAAAATACACCTATTTAAAGAGGCAGCTAAAACATACCTCGTAAATAATACATATTAGAGCAAGATTAGTTATAGGACTCAGAAAAGAGGTTAATATCGAAAAGGGACAATTAGGACACCCTGTCTCATTACGGCATACAATCACAAGGAAGTGCTTTTAATATGTGTCCCGCTTGATTATAAAAATCTGTCGTGGTTGAGAACGGGCGAAGTCATCGCATAAGCATACTGAATGATTGCGGAAATTGTTGGTTGATAAACATTCATACCTGCTCGGAGCAATAGTTGATGATTGACAGTACAGGAAGGGTCTTCTGACATTCAATTACTGCTCGAAGCGGCCTACGCGAAGAGAATTAACCAATTTGAGTAGCAATTAGTGCAGAATTTCCGGCGTGCATCGAAAAGCAATGCACAGCGGATTACATCTTGTTCATCGACAAAACGGTCCCCCATAGGTGTGTTTCAAAATGTTGGACTAAACAACCTTCAACTGCTAAATTACCTTCTTAAAAACTGAATATGTCAGTAGTATCGCCGTTGAAGCGCAAGTAGAAGAAAAAAATGGAGTTTCCATAATACTGAAAGTATTACCAGGACCACGCCGTGGATTGAAAGAAATCAAAAGAAAGACGTGGGATTCGTTGCGTTAATCGAAAAACTCATTGTAATACAGTGCATTTTTCAGGGACAGTTGCAGTGATTCAGCGGTTTGCTTTGTAGCGTAATACAGTTTACACGTTTTTGCTTTTGGACTGCCATCGGTCAAATAACTCCTGAATACTCTAACTTGTCGTCACAACCACTCTTTTTCACTTCGTGTAGTACACACGCTCTCTCTCTCTCTCTCTCTCTCTCTCTCTCTCTCTCTCTCTCTCTCTCCCCCACTCTCACTCCTTTTTTATAGTTTGACATTCGGCTATCTCCATTACTACTGTTGCAAATTCCTTTCTTGCCCACGCCTTGGTTTTCCTCCTTAGCATTTTCCTTTAGTAACATGTTTCGTCTCTACATAAATGTGAAAAAATTTGGTTATAATGTTTTGAATACTTGTGTCGTTCGCTAACTTCCTTGAAAACATCATCGTTGGTTTCTCATTTTGTCCCTCTGGTCCTCGCCTGCCTTCTCCGAACCAGCGTTCCAATCGCCCTTAGGCGCTTTCTGTCCAGCAATGCCTGACTTTGAAAGCCATACAGGGACTCACTCCAAGTAAACGTCTTAAGATAATAATTTTATTCTCTTTTATAGTAAACGTTTCGTTCGCGAATAGTTGTCTTCCTTCACAGAACACAACATTTTCTGTTGCAATACATTCTCTTATTTCCGTCCAACATCTGTCTATTTTTATAATTACGATGCCCAAATAACAGAACTTATCTTTTCCTATACTATACCTTTCAGATTCGACAGTAGCTGTTATCAGTAGGAGACGGGGGGGGGGGAGGGGGGGGGCACTTGGCTGATTTGGGAGAGTGGGAGAGGGGACCAAACAGCGAGGTCATCGGTCCCATCGGATTGGGGAACGAAGTAGGCCGTGCGCTTTCAAAGGAACCATCCCGGCATTTGCCTGAAGCGATCTGGGGAAATCACGGAAAACCTAAATCAGGATGGTCGGACGCGAGTTTGAACCGTCGTCCTCCCGAATGCGAGTCTAGTGTGCTAATCTCGCTCGGTGAGTAACTGTTGTTTCCAGCACAAGTAGCTCAAGCGAATAAAATTATCACGAAAAAGAGAATTTCCTCTGGGAGTTTTATGTACGTCGGCAGACCGTGCTTTTACACTTACACTGCCCACCGGTTGCTCTGGCAAGTGGAACACGACAAGAGAGATTCAGTTCAGTGACTTGTCGAAAGCTGTTATCAGCACAGGAGATAAGGGGCGCCACTTTAAATAACTCGACGCTACTTACCAGGCTGTGGTTCATGAGGATAATCTTGAGGAAATGTAAGTCAGCCACAGAATTAATAATTCCAAATTGACTGAGCTACAAAGTAATTTAAAAGATCCGAAAACACATTCGTGCAGAAGGACCAAACTTACCTAATTATCGTCTTTGTCTCGTCTTGTAAACACACAGAAAATTATCACACCGATTTCACCCCTTATTAATGAATAACTTACTCGCTAGACAAAGGATCAGACTTCAAACTAATACTCTCTGTAAGGCGGCCACCGGTTTAGGTGACACAGCTATGACCTACAGAGTCTTGTAATTTTCACTTGCAACTCTCGAATGAATTTTTCTGAACCAGTTCTCCCTACCCCAGAATTGTGGGCTCATATCGCTGACTTCAATCTGATGCAAAATTATCGAAGGTGTTTTACGCTCAGACTTTAAGATGCTTTTGGACATGGAGATAGAATAAGGGGAGATGGCGCTACAGACTTACGCTGTACGTTGTTTTGAAGCCAATGGGTTGGGCTTGCCGCCATCTTGGATCACCCAAAAAATTAGCAGACGAGTGTTTACAATTCCATTTTGTTCGTTATTTCTGTCGTGTGCACGTGATATTTATTTTATATAGTTAATGTTGCACTGTTTTAGTGAACAACACAGCATAAGGAACGCAACTTCAAACGTTTTTCTGGTCTTAAATGCGTATTCGATACAGTAATACGACACGAGAATATGACGCTTCTGGCCTCAGTCCGGTAATTCCTTTTTGTTTATACACTTCGAATAACCGAGAAGAGAAGGGTGTGCTATGACAAGCATGCTTTCATAATCAATTTCTATTCACTTTCATTGTGTTTGTGTCGATAACTGATAAAGCCAGAAATCTAAAAGCAGTGATTGATAGTTTAGAGGCGTCGATTTGTATTCGTTGCATTTTCAAGTCAAATGCAAATTTTAAATGTTCAAGTTTGCAAGAAACTTGCCGTATTTCGTTTGGTGCCCCATAGATGTATGCAGGGATGATACAAACAAGCCAGCTGTCATGTCAACAAAGTGAAAGATTTGTTAAATTACGAAGGAAAAAAATGGAATTTAAGATTGTCAGGCCCATTGTATTTTAAACATCTGCTTTGCTTTTAAATTGTACCTACCAAGTGACATTCAGTGTGGCAAACCCTTTAAGTACTCATAATTTAACCACTGTAACAGGTTACTTAAGATTTAATGAAATACATGTAGTTACATTACTTTTATATTAAATTACCGCATTTTGAAACATTAGCCCCATTTCCAGGATATTTCTTGCCAGGACTTTTCAGTTACTTGGGAATAACCAAGCAATGAAAACCACGTGTATTGCTCACCTCCAGAGAGCTCTTCGCGTTGGATTGATAGGAAATCTGAAGTCAAATCACAGAAATAAAACCATGCTGTAAAACTTTGCAGTGCATCAGAATTTCAAGTATATATAAGAAAATAGGGCTTAAATAAGTCCACTTACGAATGAAGTGTGATTTGTTTAAACTTTAGGCTACAATCAGAACTATTAGTACTCCAGTAAGCGACGCAAGCCGGCATTTTTTATCAAAACACTTCACAACTACACGGAATCAAACTACCACAAGCGAATGTTTTGGGGTAGCTAACATGGCGGATCCTCACTTGGGTCGGCTCCAAGTTTGTGACGTTATGACAACTCCTCTTACTTTTACCTCCATGCTTCTGGAGAACGGAACTTAGGGAGCCATAGACAAAGGCGGCCACGTAGATGGATGCCGCGTCTCGTGACTCCCGGAAGGCGTGTGACACGGTTACTCACTGTCGTTCAGAGTGGAGAAAGTTCGAGCTTACCGTGTATCGGACCAGACCGGTGGCTGGATGCAGGTCTTTCTTGCTGACAAGACTCAACACGTAGCTCTTGACGGAATCAAACTGACAGATACGATGGAAATTTCAGTAGTGCCCAAGCAAGCGCGATACGACTGTTACTGTTTGACTGGGCGCATATGATTAAAGTGTTGCAACTCACAGACGTACAGTGTGCGATGTGATTGTCGTATGGCAGCGAAGCTTGTTAGACATGCTAATGCGTTAACGCGAAATTGGGCCACCAGGTACGAATCTAGTGATGTGAGTGCGAGAAGCACGTATATAAATGTTTCCATATGTAGTGAATTAGGGATGGCACGTGGGTGGAAAAAAAAGTGAGGCAAGTGAGAAAGGAATGATGTTTAATTTAGCATTAACCGCCGTTTACACTCTTTGTTCAGTATGAGCACCGTAGACGTCAACGAAATGCTACATCCGTCAAAAGCCGTGATCAACAATTGCTCGCAGCAGGTCCGGGGGATTAGGGGCAACGTGTCCCTGTTTTCTGACCTTCCGATCAGGTTGAGACAGAACGTGTCCTTGGTAAACCCGTCCTTTTAGATATCACCAGACCCAAAAATCACATGGATTCAGATCAGGTGATCTTACACGCAACGCATCTGGTAAACCTCTGGAGATAACACGTTCGTCGAAAGTTGCATTGCCGGCCGGGGTAGGCGAGCGGCTCTAGACGCTACAGACTGGAACCGCATGACCGCTACGGTCGCAGGTTCGAATCCTACCTCACAAGTTAAGTCCCATAGTGCTCAGAGCCATTTGAACCATTTTTGAAAGTTGCAGAGTCGATCTTTCACTGAGCGAGCGACATGAGGCGTTGCCCCATCTTGCACGAAAACAGTACTTTCCACATACACTCCTGGAAATTGAAATAAGAACACCGTGAATTCATTGTCCCAGGAAGGGGAAACTTTATTGACACATTCCTGGGGTCAGATACATCACATGATCACACTGACAGAACCACAGGCACATAGACACAGGCAACAGAGCATGCACAATGTCGGCACTAGTACAGTGTATATCCACCTTTCGCAGCAATGCAGGCTGCTATTCTCCCATGGAGACGATCGTAGAGATGCTGGATGTAGTCCTGTGGAACGGCTTGCCATGCCATTTCCACCTGGCGCCTCAGTTGGACCAGCGTTCGTGCTGGACGTGCAGACCGCGTGAGACGACGCTTCATCCAGTCCCAAACATGCTCAAGGGGGGACAGATCCGAAGATCTTGCTGGCCAGGGTAGTTGACTTACACCTTCTAGAGCACGTTGGGTGGCACGGGATACATGCGGACGTGCATTGTCCTGTTGGAACAGCAAGTTCCCTTGCCGGTCTAGGAATGGTAGAACGATGGGTTCGATGACGGTTTGGATGTACCGTGCACTATTCAGTGTCCCCTCGACGATCACCAGTGGTGTACGGCCAGTGTAGGAGATCGCTCCCCACACCATGATGCCGGGTGTTGGCCCTGTGTGCCTCGGTCGCATGCAGTCCTGATTGTGGCGCTCACCTGCACGGCGCCAAACACGCATACGACCATCATTGGCACCAAGGCAGAAGCGACTCTCATCGCTGAAGACGACACGTCTCCATTCGTCCCTCCATTCACGCCTGTCGCGACACCACTGGAGGCGGGCTGCACGATGTTGAGGCGTGAGCGGAAGACGGCCTAACGGTGTGCGGGACCGTAGCCCAGCTTCATGGAGACGGTTGCGAATGGTCCTTGCCGATACCCCAGGAGCAACAGTGTCCCTAATTTGCTGGGAAGTGGCGGTGCGGTCCCCTACGGCACTGCGTAGGATCCTACGGTCTTGGCGTGCATCCGTGCGTCGCTGCGGTCCGGTCCCAGGTCGACGGGCACGTGCACCTTCCGCCGACCACTGGCGACAACATCGATGTACTGTGGAGACCTCACGCCCCACGTGTTGAGCAATTCGGCGGTACGTCCACCCGGCCTCCCGCATGGCCACTATACGCCCTCGCTCAAAGTCCGTCAACTGCACATACGGTTCACGTCCACGCTGTCGCGGCATGCTACCAGTGTTAAAGACTGCGATGGGGCTCCGTATGCCACGGCAAACTGGCTGACACTGACGGCGGCGGTGCACAAATGCTGCGCAGTTAGCGCCATTCGACGGCCAACACCGCGGTTCCTGGTGTGTCCGCTGTGCCGTGCGTGTGATCATTGCTTGTACAGCCCTCTCGCAGTGTCCGGAGCAAGTATGGTGGGTCTGACACACCGGTGTCAATGTGTTCTTTTTTCCATTTCCAGGAGTGTAGTTGTGCTCCGCAAAAGCAGCAACCACATGCTGTGCTCTACAACGAGGTCTCTGTATCGTGTGGACGTCACTGTATACCCGATATGTCCTCTGGGTGTATTCTCTCCAAAAAAAGAACGTACTGACATTGAAGGCGCTTGTGAATCCATACCACACAGCCGCAGTGGAATGTCTCTTCGTACACAGCACGCGGTTGACCAGTATAAAAAATTCGACAGCTCTGTATATTTACTGCGCCCTGTAGTGTAAAATGTGCCTCGCCCCTCCACAGAATATTGCCCGGCCACGTGTCATCAACTTACATCTACGTGATTACTCTGCTATAAACAACAAAGTGTTTGGCAGAGGGTTCAATGAACCACCTTCAAGCTGTCTCTCTACCGTTCCACTCTCCAACGACACGCGGCAAAAACGAACTCTTAAATTTTTCTGTGCGAGCCCTTTTTTTCTCTTATTTTATCGTGATGATCATTTCTCCCTACGTAGGTGGGTGCCAACAGGATGTTTTTGCAATCGGATGAGAAAACTGGTGATTCAAATTTCATGAGAAGATCCCGTCGCAACGAAAAACGCCTTTGTTTTAATATTTGCCACTCCAATTCACATATCATGTCTGTGGCACTATGCCCTATTTCTCTGCCCTTCGTTGAACTTTTTCGATGTCATCCGTCAGTCCCACCTGATGCGGATCCCATACCGCACACCAATACTCCAGAATAGGGCGGACAAGCGTGGTGTAAGCAGTCTCTCTCGTAGACTTGTTGCACCTTCCAAATGTTCTGCCAATGAATCGCAGTCTTTGGATTGCTCTACACACAATATTATATGTGTGATCGTTCCAATTTAGGTTATTTGTACTTGTAATCCCTAAGTATTTAATTGAATTTACAGCCTTCAGATTTGTGTGACTTATCGCGTAATCGAAATTTAGCTGATTTCTTTTAGTACTCATGTGAGTAACTTCACACTTTTCTTTATTAAGGGTCAATTGCCACTTTTCGCACCATACAGATATCTTATTTAAATCATTTTGTAAGTCGTTTAGATCATCTGATGACTTAACAAGGCGGTAAATGACAGCATCATCTGCAAATAATCTAAGACGGCTACTCAGATTGTCTCCTGTGTCGTTAATATAGATCAGGAACAGTAGAGAGCCTATAACGCTTCCTTGGGGAACCCCGGATATTACTTCTGTTTTACTCGATGACTTTCCGTCTATTACTACGAACTGTGGCCTTTCTGGCAGGAAATTACGAATCCAGTCGCACAACTGAGGCGATACTCCGTAGGCACGCAGTTTGATAGAAAGACGCTTGTGAGGAACGGTGTCGAAAGCCTTGTGGAAATCTAAAAGTATGGAATCAATTTGACATCCCCTGTCGACAGCACTTATTATTTCATGAGTATAAAGAGCTAGTTGTGTTTCACAAAAACGATATTTTCTGTATCCGTGCTGACTATCTGTCAATAAATCGTTTTCTTTGAGGCAATTCATAATGTTCGAATACAGTATATGTTCCAAAACGCTACTGAAAATCGACGTTAGTAATATAGGCCTGTAATTCAGCGGATTACTCCTACTTCCCTTTCTGGGTATTGGTGTGACTTGAGCAATTTTCCAGTTTTTAGATGCGGATCTTTCTGTGAGCTAAATATGGAGCTAATGTATCAGCATACTCTGAGAGGAACCTGACTGGTATACAATCTGGACCGGAGGCCTTGCCTTTATTAAGTGTTGTAAGCTGGTTTGTTACACCGAGGATATCTGCTTCTATGTTTCTCATCTTGGCAGTTGTTCTTGATTGGAATTCAGGAGTATCCACTTCGTCTTCTTTGGTTAACTTAGATCCGAGTCATAAACCGAAAAGCAAAGTCGGAACCTTGCTGCGGATCATGAGGTTTCAGTTGCTGCACCGTCTGGATCTAGTACTGGTAGCAGTGTAAAATAGACCGAAAAGTCTTCTGCATTGTTGAACATGAGGAGGACCATTCCCGCGATATTGGACGAACACTAACAATACCCGGGTCACGAGCTGCATTGTCAGTTAGAGCAACAGCAACCTCGTCAATAACTTCCACAGGGATAAGACGTCTTCCTCTTCCACGTGCCATTGCAGGTCCACCCTATTTTCGAATCTCATCATCATTATCATCACCATCACCATCATCGTCCTCATCATATTTAATGACATCGGACTCTTCCTCAGACTTTTCAGCCGGCGCCATTCTCTCAATGCAGTACCGGTATTGTAATTGCTGCCGTTCACTCGAAACAGTTTCATAAATAGCGCACCGTTTCTCTTCTCTATAGCCGTACTGCTCACTCACGATGTGGTGTGATGACGTCATACAAACAGTGTACGGCGTCTGGTGACCAAAACTGGATGTAATTTTTTCCCATCATCAATCAACATCACATTAACGCATTAGCTTATCTACCAAATTTCGCTGCCATACGATAATTACAGCCCACACTGGACCTCTGTTGAGTAGCAGAACTTTAATTATAACCACCCAGCATTCAGTAAATGATGTCACGGATAATGTGGATGGCTACGGGAAGGTTGCAGCGACAGAGGACAGAAGAAATATTTGTGGAGCATCGATGACTGACGCAAGGACTGTCAATTCACGTTAGTGGTAGTAGAAATATAACATACACAGCATAAAAAAGGCGAAAAGATCCTGCGCTGTTAGATTAAGCTATTGCCAAAAAGTCACTGCAAACAGTAACAAACCCGGAACACCTACAAATATCCGCCCGGGAAATGATAAAGCGGAATGACTGCATAAAGCAAACTGCAGGCAAAACGTATGCCAGCCTGAGATTGATTGCGTCAGTCTTAAGGAAATGCGATTCATCTACGGAAGAGCAGCCATACGTTCACTTATTCGCCCGGTTGTACAATATTTTTCATCAAATCTAGCACCCTTGCCAAGTGGGATTAATAGAAGACACGCGTAGGACTGGACCGCTGAAACCGTCACCCAATCACATTTGCAGGTTGCCTGTCTCACGGATCCAGGGGCACCAGAACTATACTTTTCAGTATTTCATAGGCTTTTGACGAAATTTCGTGCTTAAAAAGCTGAAATAAGCTAGTCAAAGAGCGGCATGCATAATCTTACGCTAATGGTTTGACAGCATAAAAATTGTTGCAGTTAGAAACGGTGTACCTCTCTTGATGCAGCGTAACGAATAGTGTCAAACTACCCAGACTGCACCGAGGTGGCAAAAGTAATGGGATATTTCCTAATATCTTGTTGGGCCCCCCTCTGTCCAGCGTAGTGCGGCAGCTCCATGCAGCATGGAGTCCATACGTCGCTGGAAGCCCCCTCCAGGAGTACTGAGCTATGTTGCCTCTATGGCCGTCCACAATCGCGAAAGTGTTGCCGGTGCAGGATGTTGCGCACAAACTGACCTCTCCATTATGTCCCATATGTGTTCATTGAGACTCATGTCGGGCGATATGGGAGGCCGCATCATTAGCTCTAGCCGTCCACACTGTTCTTCAAACCAATAGCGAAAAACTGTGGCCGGTGACATGCCGTGTTGTTTGGGAACATGAAGTCCATGAATGGCTGCAAATGGTCTCCAGGTAGCCGAACATAACCATTCCCACTCAGCGACCGTACAGTTGGACCAGAGGATCCAGTCCATTCCACGTATACACAGCTAATTCCATTATGGAGCCATCAACAGCTTGTAAAGTGCCCTGTTGACAACCTGGCTTCATTGCTTCGGCGGGTTTCCGCCAAACTCGAACCCTACCATCAGCTCTTCTGAGTAATTAGTCTTCTAACTCGTTTGATGCGGCCCGCCAAGAATTCTAAAGGATTCCTCTCCTGTGCCAACCTCTTCATCTCAGAGTAGCATATGCACCCCATGTCTCCAGTTATGTGCTGGATGCATTCCAGTCTCTGTCTTCACCTACAATTTTTACCGTCTACAGCCCCCTTAGTAACATGGAAGTCATTCCCTGATGTTTTTACAGATGTCCTATCATCCTGTCCCTTCTTCTTGTCAGTGTTTCCGATACAATCCTTTCATCACAGATTCAAAAATGGTTCAAATGGTTCTGAGCACTAAGCGACTCAACATCTGAGGTCATCAGTCCCCTAGAACTTACAACTACTTAAACCTAACTAACCTAAGGCCATCACACACATCCATGCCCGAGGCAGGATGCGAACCAGCGACCGTAGCGGTCGCGCGGTTCCAGACTGAAGCGTCTAGAACCGCTCGGCCACTACGGCTGGCACCACAGATTCCCCATCGAACCTTTTCATTCTTTATCTTACCCGTCCACCTAATTTTCAACTTTCCTCTGTAGCGTCACATCTCAAATGGTTCGATTCTCTTCTTTTCTGGTTTCACCACAATCCATGTTAGTCAGTCATACAATGTTGTAAATTAATGTCGTGTGACTAGGGCCTCCCGTCGGGTAGACCGTTCGCCGGGTGCAAGTCTTTCTATTGGACTTGCACGTCGATGGGGATGAAATGATGATGTTTAGGACAACACAACACCCAGTCCCTGAGCGGAGAAAATCTCCGACCCAGCCGGGAATCGAACCCGGGCCCTTAGTATTGACATTCTGTCGCGCTGACTGCTCAGCTACCGGGGGCAGACGTACAATGTTGTCATCTAAACGTACATTCTCAGAAATTTCTTCCTCAGATTAAGAAATATGTTTGATACTTGTAGACTTCTCTTGGCCAGGAATGCCCTTTCTGCTAGCGCCAGTCTGCTTTTCGTGTCCTCCTTGCTCCGTCCGTCACATTTAATTTTGCTTCCTAGGTGGCAGACTTACTTAAGCTCATCTATTTCGTGACTATCGCTTCTGATATTAAGTTTCTCGCACTCCCCATCTCTGCTACTTCTCATTACTTTCCTCTTTCTTCGATTTACTCTCAGTCCATAATCTGCACTCAGTAGGCTGTTCACTAAATTAAGCAGATCGAGTGATTCTTCTTCACTTTACAAAGGATAGCAATGTCATCAACGGATCTTGTCATTAATATCCTTTCACCCTGAACTTTGATTTCACTCTTCAACCTTTCTTTTATTTCCATAATTGATTCTCGGGTGTATAGTTGAACAGTAGGGGCGAAAGACTACATCCCTGTCGTATACCCTTAATTCGAACACTTCAGTCTCCCTCCTCCACTCTTATTATTCCTTCTTGGTTCTTGTACAAGTTTTTTATGATTCATCTCTCCCTGTAACTTATCACCATTTTCCTCAGAATCTCGAACATCTTGCACCATTTTACATTGTCGAACTCTTTTTCTAGGTCGACAAATCCCACGAATGTGTCTTGATTTTTCTTCAGTCTTGCTTTCATTATCAACCGCGACACCGGAACTGCCCCTCTGGTGCCTCTACCTTTCCTAAAGCCAAACGGATCGTCATCTAACACATCCTCATTTTTCTTTTCCATTCTTTTGTGTACTACTCTTCTCAGCAACTTGGAAGCATGAGCTGTTAAGATGATTGTGCGATATTTCTCGCACTTGTTAGCTCTTGCTGTCTTCGGAATTGCGTGGATGATGCTTTTCCGAAAATCAAATGGTATATCACCTGACTCGCACATTCTACACACCAACGTGAATAGTAGTTGTGTTGACACTTCCCCCAATGATTTTAGAAATTCTGAGGAATGTTATTTATCCCCTCTGTCTTATGTGATCATAAGTCTTCAAAGCTCTTTTAAATTCTAATACTGGTTCCGCCTGTCTCTTCTCTGTCTACTCTTGGCTCTTTTTCTATGACCTCAGACAAATCTGTTCCCTCCGAGAGGCCTTCAGTGTAATGTTTCCAACTATTTGCTCTCTCCTGTGGATTTGATACTGGAATTCCCTTTGCCCTCTTAATGTTACCATCCTTGCTTTTAATTTCACCGAAGGTTGTTTTCACTTTTCTATATGTCGAATCAGTCTTTCCGACAGACAGTTCTTTTTTGATTTCTTCATATTTTTCAAGGAACCATTTCGTCTTAGCTTCCCTGCACTTCCTGTTTATTTCATTCCTCAGCGACTTGTGTTTCTGTATTCCCTAATTTCCCTGACCCTTATTGTACTTCCGTCTTTCAGTGATCCACTAAGGTATCTCTTCTGCTACCCATGGTTTCTTGGCAGTTACCTCTGTGAGTGCCCTTTTTAGAGATACCCATTCCCCTTCAAATGAAGTGTCTACAGAGCAGCTCGTGATGGCGGTATCTATAGCCTTAGAGAATGCAAGAGTATCTCATCATTCCTTAGTACTTCCGTATCCCACTTCTTTGCGTATTGTTTCTTGCTAATTAGTCTCTTAAACTTCATGCTACTCTTCATCGCTACTAAATTCTGATCTGATTCTATATCTGTTCCTGGGTACACCTTACAATCCAATATCTGATTTCGAAATCTCTGCGTGAACATGATATAATCTAGCTGAAATCTTCTCGTATCTCTCGGCCTTTTCCAAGTATACCGCCTCCTCTTGTGATTCATGAACAGAGTATGCACTATTATCATCTGAAGTTTATTGCAGAACTCAATTAGTCTTTCTCCTCTCTCAATCCTAGTTCCAAGTCCATGTTCTCCCGTAACCCTCTCATCTACTACTGCCCCATGACTATTAGATTTTCATCTCACTTTGTGTACTGAATTACACGTTCAATATTGTCATATACTTTTTGTATCTTTTCATATTCCGCTTGCGATTATAAGAACAACCCCATCACTAAAATGTTCACGGTAACACACTGTGTGCGCTAGCTTTCTATTCATAACGAATCCTGCTCCTGTTATACCATTTTCTTCTGCTATTGATTTACCTTACACTCATCTGACCAGAAATCCTTGTCTTATTTCCATTTCACTTTACCGATCCCCACTATAACTAGATCGAGCTTTTTCATTTCCTTTTTCAGGGTTTCTAGTTTCCCTACCACGTTCAAACTTCTGACATTCCACCCCCCAGCTCGTAGAACGTTATCCTTCCGTTTGTTGTTCAATCTTTTTCTCGACGTCACCTCCTCCTTGGCAGTCCCCTCCCGGAGATCCGAATGGGGGACTATTCCGGAATCTTTTGCCAATGGAGAGATCATCATGACACTTCTTCAATTACAGGCCACATGTCCTTTGGATACACGTTACGTGTCTTTAATGCAGTGGTTTCCATTGCCTTCTGCATCCTCATGCCGTTGATCATTGCTGATCCTTCCACCTTTAGGGGCAGTTTTCCCACCCCCAGGACAAGAGAGTGTCCGCTCCTCCGCCCTCTCAGACGGTGAACTCTTGTGGCGGAAGTCTTCGGCCGCCATTGGTGATGGTTTTTATTCTTTTTTTTCGTCTCTTCATTCTGATGGGCATGGTTATTTGCGTTTGGTCTGGGCGGACGTCACATGACGTCCGTTTAAGGTGATCCTTGATTCGTTTACTCAGTTGTTCTACTGCAGGGGGCAACCAGCCTTCTGACCGAACACGCTAAACTACCGTAAACTACCGTGCCGGCTAAGCCAACTGAAATCGGGACTCATATGACCAGGCCACTGTTTTCCAATAGTTTAGGATCCAACCGATGTGGTCACGAGCCCATGAGAGGCGCTGCAGGCGATGTCGTGCTGTTAGCAGAGGCACTCGCTTCGGTCGTCTGCTGCCACAGACGATTAACGCCAAATTTCGCCGCGCCGTCCTAACGGATACGTTCGTCGTACGCCCCACACTGATTTCTACGTTATTTCACGCAATGTTGCTTGTCTGTTAGCACTGACAACTCTACGCAAAAACCGCTGCTTCCGGTCGTTAAGAGAGGGGCACATGTGAGAGGTAATGCCTGAAATTTTATACTCTAGGCACAATCTTCACGGGTGGATCTCGGAAAACTGAATTCCCGAACGATTTCCGGAAAAAAAATGCCCCATGGCGTCTAGCTTCAACGACTATTTCGCATTCAGATTCTGCTACCCGACGGGAGGCCCTAGTCGCACGAAAATTCCCGCCATGCGGCCAAAATCACGTCGGAAACTTTTTCACATGGATCTCCTGAATACACTTGACAGCTCCGTCAACGCACTGTCCTTCTGTACCTTGTGTACGCGATACTGTCGCCATCTGTATATGTGCATATGGTTATCCTATGACTTCCGTCAAGTCAGTGTACATTCATGCAGTGTTTTGGAATGAGAGCACATTGCCACACCAAAATAATTCTAACACGTTTTCAAGCCTTTTCAAAACTCAATACACTTGTTTTTGTTTTTGACTTTTTCATTAGTCTTCGAGTAAATAATCGGAAACTAATAAAACCAACCCAGTCATGGTTTGGCATCTTCGACCATTGTGCTTTTACCAAACATAAAGTCAAATATTTGGCACATTAATTCGTTTCTAAACTAACCAGACATCTGAAGCTGTTTTACACACGCGAGTTCGATTCATTACAGAATCTAAGGTGGGGCCACGGTTGCAGAGGATGAAACGAAGGACGGCGCCTATCTACATCTAAATCTACATCCATACTCCGCAAGCCACCTGACGGTGTGTGGCGGAGGGTACCTTGAGTACCTCTATCGGTTCTCCCTTCTATTCCAGTCTCGTATTGTTCGTGGAAAGAAAGATTGTCGGTATGCCTCTGTGTGGGCTCTAATCTCTCTGATTTTGTCCTCATGGTCTCTTCGCGAGATATACGTAGGAGGGAGCAATATACTGCTTGACTCCTCGGTGAAGGTATGTTCTCGAAACTTTAACAAAAGCCCATACCGAGCTACTGAGCGTCTCTCCTGCAGAGTCTTACACTGGAGTTTATTTATCATCTCCGTAACGCTTTCGCGGTTACTAAATGATCCTGTAACGAAGTGCGCTGCTCTCCGTTGGATCTTCTCTATCTCTTCTATCAACCCTATCTGGTACGGATCCCACACTGCTGAGCAGTATTCAAGCAGTGGGCGAACAAGCGTACTGTAACCCACTTCCTTTGTTTTCGGATTGCATTTCCTTAGGATTCTTCCAATGAATCTCAGTCTGGCATTTGATTTACCGACGATCAGCTTTATATGATCATTCCATTTTAAATCACTCCTAATGCGTACTCCCAGATAATTTATGCAATTAACTGCTTCCAGTTGCTGACCTGCTATTTTGTAGCTAAATGATAAGGGATCTATCTTTCTATGTATTCGCAGCACATTACACTTGTCTACATTGAGATTCAATTGCCATTCCCTGCACCATGCGTCAATTCGTTGCAAATCCTCCTGCATTTCAGTACAATTTTCCATCGCTACAACCCCTCGATATACCACAGCGTCATCTGCAAAAAGCCTCAGTGAACTTCCGATGTCATCCGCCAGGTCATTTATGTATATTGTGAACAGCAACGGTCCCATGACACTCCCCTGCGGCACACCTGAAATCACTCTTACTTCGGAAACTTGTCTCCATTGAGAATGACATGCTGCGTTCCGTTATCTAGGAACTCCTCAATCCAATCACACAATTGGTCTGATAGTCCATATGCTCTTACTTTCTTCATTAAGCGACTGTGGGGAACTGTATCGAACGCCTTGCGGAAGTCAAGAAACACGGCATGTAACTGTGTACCCGTGTCTATGGCCCTCTGAGTCTCGTGGACGAATAGCGCGAGCTGGGTTTCACACGATCGTCTTTTTCGAAACCCATGCTGATTCCTACAGAGTAGATTTCTAGTCTCCAGAAAAGTCATTATACTCGAACATAATACGTGTTTCAAAATTCTACAACTGATCGACGTTAGAGATATAGGTCTATAGTTCTGCGCATCTGTTTACGTCCCTTCATGAAAACGGGGATGACCTGTGCCCTTTTCCAATCCTTTGGAACGCTACGCTCTTTTAGAGACCTACGGTACACCGCTGCAAGAAGGGGGGCAAGTTCCTTTGCGTACTCTGTGTAAAACCGAACTGGTATCCTATCAGGTCAAACGGCCTTTCCTCTTTTGAGTGATTTTAATTGTTTTTCTATCCCTCTGTCATCTATTTCGATATCTACCACTTTGTCATCTGTGCGACAATCTTGCGAAGGAACTAGAGTGCCGTTTTCCTCTGTGAAAAAGCTTTGGAAAAAGACATTTAGTATTTCGGCCTTTTGTCTGTCACCCTCTGTTTCAGTACCATTTCGGTCATAGTGTGACTGGACGTTCTGTTTTGATCCACCTACCGCTTTGACATACGACCAAAATTTCTTAGGATTTTCTGCCAAGTCAGTAAAGAGAACTTTACTATGGAATTCGTTGAACGCCTCTGGGATAGCGCTCCTCACACTACATTACACTTCGTGTAACTTTGGTTTGTCTGCAAGGCTTTGGCTATGTTTAAGTTTTGCTGTGAAGTTCCCTTTGCTTCCGTAGCAGTTTTATTTCGTCACATGACCGATCGGCGAGGGAGCGTCGTGGAGGAGCACGACAAACTTCAGGGGCACACACGCTAAGACAGGGGTCGTGTATCAGTCACACGTTTAATGTCGAAATTCCGAAAATGTACGCTCCAAGAATAATCTGGCAAGATATTACTTCCTCCCAGATATGTCTCGCGAAATGACCACGACACTAAAATCAGATAAATTACAGCTTATACGGGAGATTATCGATAGGCGTTCATCCGACGCAAATTGCAGTGGTGCTGGATGTACCAACCACCTTACACCTTGCAAGGCTTGGGGAGCAATATACGTAGACGTAGGTTAAAAAAAAAAAAAAACTGCCTTTTGTTCATTACTCGTGATTGCTTGTATCATGATGGAAAGCAGCCTAAAAATCGGATGTGTTATTCTGTAGCTATTTTGTCTACGACTGACATAGTCAAACCGTGGCTGTGCACAATTAATGAGGGTTAATTCTTATTAGAGTCGAGGGCCCGCGAAAGGGAAGCAGTGGTTGGGAAGGGAGTGAGACAGGGTTTTAGCCTCTCCCCAATGTTATTCAATCTGTATATTGAGCAAGCAGTAAAGGAAACAAAAGAAAAATTCGGAGTATGTATTAAAATCCATGGGGAAAAAATAGAAAACTTTGTGGTTCGTCGATGACATTGTAATTCTGTCAGAGACAGCAAAGGACTTGGAAGAGCAGTTGAACGGAATGGACAGTGTCTTGAAGGGAGGATTTAAGATGAACATCAACAAAAGCAAAACGAGGATAATGGAATGTAGTAGAATTAAATCGGGTGATGCTGAGGGAATTAGATTAGGAAATGAGGCGCTTAAAGTAGTAAATGAGTTTTGCTGTTTGGGGAGCAAAATAACTGATGATGGTCGAAGTAGAGAGGATATAAAATGTAGACTGGCAATGGCAAGGAAAGTGTTTCTGGAGAAGTGAAATTTGTTAACATCGAGTATAGATTTAAGTGTCAGGAAGTCGTTTCTGAAAGTATTGGTATGGAGTGTAGCCATATATGGAAGTGAAACATGGACGATAAATAGTTCGGACATGAAGAGAATAGAGGCTTTCGAAATGTGGTGCTGCAGAAGAATGCTGAAGATTAGATGGGTAGATCACATAACTATTGAGCTACTGAACAGAACTGGGGAGAAGCGAAGTTTGTGGCACAACTTGACAAGAAGAAGGGACCGGTTGGTAGGACATGTTCTGAGGCATCAAGGGAACACCAATTTAGTATTGGAGGGCAGCGTGGAGGGTAAAAATCGTAGAGGGAGACCGAGAGATGAATGCACCAAACAGATTCAGAAGGATGTTTGCTGCAGCAGGTAGTGGGAGATGAAGAAGCTTGCACAGGATAGAGTAGCATGGAGAGCTGCATCAAACCAGTCTCAGGACTGAAGACCACAACAACAACAACAACAACAACAACAACAACAACAATTCTTACAAAGAAGAAGACAGGTAAATAGCGGCGTAACCGGTTTCGATCTAGCAAGTTCATCATCAGACGCCTGTTCGCATGATTTGCAGGATACACTTTAGATAATCGTCAGTTTTCGACTTTTATTCTCCCACTGTGGCGAAATATTCTTGGTGTGTCGTTGCCGTCGAAAATTCCGCTCGATTTTGTTGCGAAGTTGCAGGAATGTATTTTTCAAATATTTCAAAATATATCCAGCACTTACATAATTTGTACATCACCATATTGCGCAAAGCATCAGACACACACAAAGAATGCCTTGTCAGCTCGAAACCGGTTACGGCGCTATTTACCTAAGTAAATAGCAGTATTAATAGTGGCTGGTTGCTGTCTCCTTCTTTGTAAGAATTAACCTACGTTTATTATTCTTCCGTCAGACTGTATGCTGAGTGCGGTGACAGCTATTCCAGAAGAGACACTGCCCAGAGGCAACTGCGGTGATGCGTGGCGTGTGATATGTGTGAGGTGGGAGAGTCAAGCGACAGTGGACGGCCTTGGTGCAGTGTCCCTGCTGGAGACAAGCGCCGACAGGCACTTCTCCAGCGACCTGGAGAATCCAGCCGTATACTGTAGCGCGGGGGGAAACCACGGCGGCCGACGCCCAGTAGGTGGGATCCCAAACAGGACTCCGAGGCGGATGCGGTTGTCGAGCCAGCGGACGCTGCCGCTCCCCACAGGCGGAACGCGGGGGAAGGCCGGCCGCGTCTGCGTGGAGTCGTTCGAGCTGTAAACAAGTCTCGCCGCGCCAGGATATGTGTACGTGTCTCCAGCCGACAAACCATCTGATCAAAACTGTACAGACTGCAGAACTGGAAATTAGGGGGCGCGAGAGTGGGACCCGTCCGTGTACTCTGCTAAGTTTTGTAAGCAAAATGTCGAAGTCGATAGTGTCAAAAACTTTGCTGAAGTTTACAGTTGTGTCTTGTGCATCCATGGCAACCTCCAGGTCATTTTGGAACACGTATTATGTTCGAGTACATTGACTTTTCTGGAAACTAGAAACCTACTCTGTAGGAATCAGCATGGGTTTCGAAAAAGACGATCGTGTGAAACCCAGCTCGCGCTATTCGTCCACGACACTCAGAGGGCCATAGACACGGGTTGCCAGGTAGATGCGGTGTTTCTTGACTTCCGCAAGGTGTTTGAAACAGTTCCCCACAGTCGTTTAATTAACAAAGTAAGAGCATATGGACTATCAGACCACTTGTGTGATTGGATTGAATAGCTCCTATATAACAGAACGCAGCATATAATTGTCAATGTAGAGAAGTCTTCCCATGTAACAGTGATCTGATGTGTGCTGCAGGGGAGTCTTCAAAAATGGTTCAAATAGCTCTGACCACTATGCGACTTAACTTCTGAGGTCATCAGTCGCCTAGAACTTACAACTAATTAAACCTAACTAACATAAGGACATCACACACATCCATGCCCGAGGCAGGATTCGAACCTGCGACCGAAGCGGTGGCTCGGTTCCAGACTGCAGCGCCTAGAACCGCACGGCCACTCCGGCAGGGGAGTGTCATAGGACCGTTGCTAAACACAATATATATAAATGACCCTGTGGATAACATCGGAAGTTCACTGAGGCTTTTTGCGGATGATGCTGTAGTATATCGAGAGGTTGTAACAATGGAAAATTGTACTGAAATGCAGGAGGATCTGCAGCGAATTGACGCATGGTGCAGGGAATGGCAACTGAATCTCAATGTAGACAAGTGTAATGTGCTGCGAATACATAGAAAGAAAGATCCCTTATCATTTGCCTACAATATAGCAGGTCAGCAACGGGAAGCAGCTAATTCCATAAATTATCTGGGAGTAGGCATTAGGAGTGATTTAAAATGGAATGAACATATAAAACTAATCGTCGGTAAAGCAGATGCCAGACTAAGATTCATTGGAAGAATCCTAAGGAAATGCAGTCCGAAAGCAAAGGAAGTAGGTTACAGTACACTTGTTCGCCCACTGCTTGAGTATTGCTCACCGGTCCTGGACAGTCGAGAAAGTATGCTAATAGGTCCGTAACCAGAGGGTGCTGCGGCAGTGTCCTTATTTGGTAGTGACTTAACTAGTCCATGAGCATCTGCATCTACGTGATTTCTGCTATTCACAATGAAGTGCCTGGCAGAAGGTTCAATGAACCACCTAGGAGCTGTCTCTCTATCGTCCCACCTTTGAAGAGCGCGCGGGAAAAACGAGCACTTAAATTTTTCTGTGCGAGACCTGATTTATTTTATCGTGATGACAATTTCTCCCTATGTAAGTGGGTGCCAACAGAATGTTTTCGCAATCGGAGGGGAAAACTGGTGATTTAAATTTCATTAGAAGATCCTGTCGCCACGTAAAAATCTTTTGTTTTAATGAGTGCCATTCCAATTCACGTATCATGATCATGTCTGTGGCACTATCTCCTCTATTTCGCTGAAATACAAAAAGAGCACACACTTCTCTTCTTCAAAACGTTTTGGAGAATATCCTGAACACTTCATTTAAGAGGTGTTGCACTGCTGCAGTGCGTCACACAAGAACTTGACACAATGCGCCCGCACGTCCGCTATTTAACATTCCCTCCTCACGACTGACTGGTCGAATACACATCTCTCGTTTACGATATTGCAGTGCCCGTGTTATTCCGATTACTATGTAAAGTGGCATTGGACATACATGCGTGGCGGATCCAATATGGCGGCGATAGATGTGGCAATGTCGCACTTACGTCATAGCGGGAAGCTCAAATTTTGGCGGAAAAATAGGTCATATGGGCTACCTGCATTAACATAACTCCCCTCCCCACCGTAGCTCCATCCAGTGTGTCCACTGAAGCATGGAGTCTGACTGACCACACTCATGCTCATAAGTTAAGGATATTGCTGATACATGGTGAAACAACGCTCTGGTGGGGGGTTTGCGGGTTCTCGGGGTATGACCATGCGGTGCATTTGACCTGCGGTCGTCGCACGGTGGCGCTAGCAGCAGTCCACATATGCAGAGGTGTGTTGGTGCATGCAGAGTACGCGCTGTCAGCAGTGGCCGAGCAGTTCTAGGCGCTTCAGTCTGGAAGCGCGCGACCGCTACGGTCGCAGGTTCGAATCCTGCCTCGGGCATGGATGTGTATGATGTCCTTAGGTTAGTTAGGTTTAAGCAGTTCTAAGTTATAGGGGACTTAAGACCTAAGATGTTGAGTCCCATAGTGCTCAGAGCCATTTGAACCATGTCAGAGTACGGTGCAGCGAGTAAGTGTGCAGATGTTTACAGACGTGCTAATGGTGACTGTGTGATGAAAATGGCTCAAAGACCACATACCGATGACGTTATGAGGGATAGAATACTACGGCGACTGAAGGTTGGTGAAACACAGCAGATCGTAGCACGGGTCCTCCGTGTGCCACGATGTGTGATCTCAAGATTATGGCAACGATTCTAGCAGACAGGAAACGTGTCCAGGCGCTACAGTAAGGGACGTCCACAGTGAACAACACCACAAGAAGACCGATATCTCACCATCAGTGGCCGCAGACGGCCACGGAGTACTGCAGGTAGCGTTGCTCGGGACCTTACCGCAGCCACTGGGACAGATTTCTCCAGACGCACAGTCTACAGACGAATGAACAGACATGGTTTATTCGCCCGGAGACCTGCAAGGTGCATTCCACTGACCCCTGATCACAGGAGAGCCCGTAAAGCCTGGTGTCAAGAACACAGTACATGGTCATTGGAACAGTGGTCCCAGGTTATGTTCACGGATGAGTCCAGGTATAGTGTGAACAGTGATTCTCGCCGGGTTTTCATCTGGCGTGAACCAGGAACCAGATACCAACCCCTGAATGTCCTTGAAAGGGATCTGTATGGAGGTCGTGATTTGATGGTGTCAGGTGGGATTATGATTGGTGCACGTACACCCATGCATGTCTTTAACAGAGGAACTGTAACAAATCAGCTGTAACGGGCCGTCATTTTGAACCAGTATGTCCGCATTTTCAGGGGTGCAGTGGGTCCCACCTCGCTCGTGATGGATGATAACGCACGGCCCTGCCCAGCTGCCATCGTGGAGGAGTACCTTGAAACAGAATGGAGTGACCTACCGGTTCTCCAGACCTAAACCCCATCGAACATGCCTGGGATGCTCTCGGTCGACGTATCGCTGCACGTCTTCAAACCTCTACGACACTTCAGGAGCTCTGACAGGCACTGGTACAAGAATGGGAGGCTATACCCCAGCAGCTGCTCGACCACCTGATGAGAAAAATGCCAACCCGTTGTGCGGCCTGAATGCGTGTGCATGGTGATCATATCCCATACTGATGTCGGGGTACATGCGCAGGAAACAGTGGTGTTTTGTAGCACACGTGTTTCGGGACAGTTTTCTCAACTTATCACCAATACCGTGGACTTACAGATATGTGTCGTGTGTGATCCCGATGTGCCTCTATTAGCGCCAGTTTTGTGTAGTGCCACGTTGTGGGGCACCACATTCTGCAATTGTCCTTAATTTATGAGCATGAGTGTAGTTCACAGCACCACCGCCAGAGGACACATTTTGGCCTCCCCTGTCCGCTATCTCGTAATCCAAGATGGCAGCGCAAGCAAGAAATGTCCGGGGGGAGGGGAGGGGTAATCAGCTCAGTCTGTGTTTAGCTTCTCAAGAGGATGCACGTAATTGTTTACTGTGCAGTATGTGTTCAGTGGTTGAGAAGTCTGTGCTGGGGAAGGAGTAGTTGACGGGTGTGTCAGTTGTGATGATGGAGCTGACAGCTGTGCTCATAGCCACCTGCGCAGTTCTTGAAAAGCAATGATACTTGGTGAATGTGTGAAGAAGACGAATACACTTCATCAAATAATGACGGTGCAGCAGGATGGGGCTAAGTTGCACTTCGCAACTCATGCTGACAAATGCGTGTGCCGTGACAGTAGATGATTCAGTAAAAGTCCAGTCAGTCTTCCAAAATGCGAGAGGTTAGAAAGATGTTCATCCACTCAGGCGCGCGCGCGCTTCCTGCCCCAGAATCTCAGCGCTTGCTGTGGAAGAGGCCACGTGCCGGTCTCACAGCACCGGAACGCGGTAGCCCCGCTAAGCAACTCCTGAAGCGTCGAAAATACCCGCTGCCTACCTCTTCCCCCTCCTCGAGCACACGGACATCCTTCGTCGTTGAACACGAACTGCTCCAGGAGTTATTACATCTGGTGTTTCAGCAATGTGCGGAATATTGTCACATACGTAACTTGAAGATGTCACAGGAACCAAATGTACTAATGTACCACTGCACAAACAAAGAGAGAGAAAGAGAGAGAGATGGGTTGTTTCTGGGGGCGGAGACCAAACAGCGAGGTCACCGGTCCAATCTGGTTAGGGAAGGGCGGGTAAGGAAGTCGGCCGTGCCCTTTCAAAGGAACCATCCCGGCATTAGACTGGAACGATTTGGGGAAATCACGGAAAACCTAAATCAGGATGGTCGGACGCGGGATTGAACCGTCGTCCTCCCGAATGCGAGTCCAGTGTGCTAGCCACTGCGCCACCTCGCTCGATCAGAGAGAGAGAGAGAGAGAGAGAGAGAGCGAGTCAGTCAGCTTAGCGGGTGATGCAAGGATATACAAACAATTTGCGATGTAATTACATGTTTTATTCCGAGGAATACCACCACGGCACTGGAACACGAACTCTAAAATACTATCTCGGCACACTTGTGAAACCATGCTCGAGATACTTCGCGCGCTTTTGTCTGAAATACCAAATCATTTCCTTGTCTTTGAGCACAAGTTGCTTGAAGAATTATTGAATCGAATTGAAAATGTCTCTAAATATACTTTGAAAAAGATCGCTGCACACTAGTTTGCCAAATTTCGTGGTGTATTCCGCCACACTCTAACACGAGCTATAAAAAGACCGTTGAGCGCGGTTATGTGCGAAATACCATAGCCTATCCAAGTTTTTTAGCATGGGCTGTTCCAAGAGTTTGTACACTACTGGCCATTAAAATTGCTACACCACGAAGATGACGTGCTACAGACGCGAGATTTAACCGACAGGAAGAAGATGCTGTGATATGGAGATGATTAGCTTTTCAGAGCATTCACACAAGGTTGGCGCCGGTGGCGACACCTACAACGTGCTGACATGACGAAAGTTTCCAATCGATTTCTCATACACAAACGACAGTTGACCAGCGTTGCTTGGTGAAACGTTTTTGTGATGCCTCGTGTAAGGAGGAGAAATGCGTACCATCACGTTTCCGACTTTGATAAAGGTCGGATTGTAGCCTATCGCGATTGCGGTTTATCGTATCGCGACATTGCTGCTCGCGTTGGTCGAGATCCAATGACTGTTAGCAGAATATGGAATCGGTGGGTTCAGGAGAGCAATACGGAACGCCGTGCTGGATCACAACGGCCTCGTATCACTAGCAGTCGAGATGACAGGCATCTTATCAGCATGGCTGTAACGGATCGTGCAGCCACGTCTCGATCCCTGAGTCAACACATGGGGACGCTTGCAAGACAACAACCATCTGCACGAACAGTTCGACGACGTTTGCAGCAGCATGGACTATCAGCTCGGAGACCATGGCTGCGGTTACCATTGACGCTGCATCACAGACAGGAGCGCCTGCGATGGTGTACACAACGACGAACTTGGGTGCATGAATGGCAAAAAGTCATTTTTTCGGATGAATCCAGGTTCCGTTTACAGCATCATGATGGTCGCATCAGTGTTTGGCGACATCGCGGTGAACGCACATTGGAAGCGTGTATTCGTCATCGCCATGCTGGCGTATCACCCGGCGTGATGGTATGAGGTGCCACTGGTTACACGTCTCGGTGACCTGTTGTTCGCATTGACGGCACTTTGAACAGTGCACGTTACATTTCAGATGTGTTACGGCCCGTGGCTCTAGCCTTCATTCGATCCCTGCGAAACCCTACACTTCAGCAGGATAATGCACTACCGCATTTTTCAGGTCCTGTACGGGCCTTTCTGGACACAGAAAATGTTCGACTGCTGCCCTGGCCAGCACATTCTGCAGATCTTTCACCAATTGAAAACGTCTGGTCAATGGTGGCCGAGCAGCTGGCTCGTCACAATATGACAGTCACTACTCTTGACGAACTGTGGTATCGTGTCGAAGCTGCATGGGCAGCTGTACCTGTACACGCCATCCAATCTCTGTTTGACTCAATGCCCAGGCGTATCAAGGCCGTTATTACGGCCAGAGGTGGTTATTCTGGGTAGTGATTTCCCAGGATCTATGCACTCAAATTGCGTGAAAATGTACTCACATGTCAGTTCTAGTATAATACATTTCTCCAATTAATACTTGTTTATCATCTGAATTTCTTCTTCTTGTAGCAATTTTAATGGCCAGTAGTGTAAATCCAACTACATATGTCTCTAAATACACTTTCAGAAAGTTCGCTGCAGAGTAGATTGCTTCAATTTTACGATGTTTACTGCCACACTTGAACAAAGAAGACGTCACGTGACTCTCAGACACCACAGAACTCTACAGAGATACCTTGCCCCCTCTTGTTCGAACGAGTCTGTATAGAGTGCTATGCCAAACGCAAATGATGTCTTGTGACACTCTGACGTTATTGAACTTCGTATGAATGAGCATTCTGATTGGCTGTTACTGAATTTACCCGCCAAACTGCTGCTGCTGCCACCGGTGTGGCAGCACTGTCCGCCATTTTCTGCAGACGAGCAAATTACTATACTTTCAGCGGCAAAACTAGTTTTTAAAGATTGAAAAAAAAAGAAGACATACAGCAGTGATATTGCACTGACAGTTAAAACGTGCAAAAGTGGTCTACAGATCATGAAATAATGGAAACTATTGTCAAGGACACTTTCTCAATTACTCTGATCTCCTACTGTTGAGGAAAACTTGAATTTTTTAGCCTGAAACCGGTCTCCAGCCGGGCTGTATCACCACATACCAATCGGGGCAGTACATACACAATTCGTATCCTACACCATACAAAATCAACATCTCTACATCTTGCATACAGCTAACGACCACCAGATATTCTTACTTATACCGCTAACACAAACAGATCCAAAAAAACACGCACCGTATATACTCCTAGACATTTCCCGTGAGGTCAGTCGGTTATCCACTGCGGCCAAAGGTCACGAGCCGGCAAGTTAGAAACGCTCTTCTTGGATTATGTGGCAAGTGTACACTGGTCATTTTTTCTAGAGTTTCGTACATATTTTTCGCATTTGACTTACGAAATTCATAACATCAAATCTTTTCATGATAGGAACATGCATTTCACCTGATTCAAGAGATTCATGTGTTCATGTGGTCATGTGTTAAGACAATTTTCACCGGATAATGGAGCGATAGTTTGTGAAATGCACCGTCTATTTAATAAAACACTAAGATTTGTGACCGAAGGCATTTTTAATTGGTACTTCCACTGTATTGAATAGTGTCACGTCAGCAGTTGCAAAATATGGATAAAATTAAAATGTAACAATTTTGAGATCACAGTTCTTGTTCGAGCACCTGGACCGCAGTCCCCTTTGTCGGTACACCATGTAAGAGCTCTCCTGCCTGATGGAAAGTTACGGAGTTCGAACAGGACGATCAGTGCTCCTCTCCTCGATTTTTCCGGGGCTCAAATGTCACTGGACGCAGTTCGCAGGACTGTGGGAGACTTACCGGAACAGTCTTAGTGATGGGTATGTCCGCCACCAAATGGGTGTCTTACAAAATGCTCGGTCTGCTGATTAACAGACAAAATTCGCAGAAGAGTAGTGCGTTTCGTCACGGGTTCGTTTACTGTGCGTAAGGTACGTTACAAAGACGCTCAAAGAAACTCCAGTGGCATACGCTAAAAGACAGGCGGTGTGTATCACGGAGAAGGTAAGTCTCAAACTGAATCACATAACACACTATTTTCCCGTTACATACGTCTTACGAAATGAGCGCGGTCAGAAACTCAGAGAAATTAGGGCCCATGTGGCAGTTTATAGACAGTCGTTCTTACAACACTCCATTTGTGACTGGAAGATGGAACGGGGAAAAGATGGCAGAAGTACCCTCCTCCAGAGACTGTAAGGTGGCTTGCGGAAGTGTAGACGGGGATGGAGACTTTCAGGCGAGAGCGAAGAACTGCACTGTTACAGTGACTGTTTCAGGTTAACCGTGGAGAAGTGGGTCAACACGAGAGATAGCACCGCAAACGGAAGAAGCTGGTGAGCGGTGGCATGCCAATCTCCCAGTGATCCACTATCAGATGTTTTCAATATCCGGAGAACGTCGTGCCGTGGCAGTAGTCGCACACGCTCTCGGTAGGACACCACGGGCGTTATCTTGCTGAAATATTTCATGGAGGTAATATGGCTACAGCGAACTAGTGAACTTTTCTTTCAGTTTTATATCTAATAATTTTAACACACGTATTAAAAAGACTTTACTGCATGACATGTCAACCATCTGTAACATCACGCAGATCTCTGTGATAGGTTACAGCCACCGGATTTAGCACGTCACAAATGTAACGACTCAGTACAGATTACCAGCTGTGCGAACCAGACGTTATCGTGTTGTGTAGGCAATGCAACACCATACTACCCCTCTAAGTGCCGGAACCATACGACAGTGGCTATTGCAGTTCGTGCCGCTCGGAGTGGCCACACACCGACGTATCTACTGTGCTGCTGGGCGCAGAACCGTAACTCGTACGAAAAGTTACCAATCGACGATTGAATGGGACGCTGACGTAACGCTCCACTGGCGCCCAGTCACGGGTCTGTCTCAATTCTTCCGGCACACACTTTGGAAAAAAGCGTCCCGATCAAAGCAGAGAGAGAGAGAGAGAGAGAGAGAGAGAGGTGTTCGTTACGGCACGCTGGCTGTTGTAACGGCTGACTGCCGGTGTGGGAGAGGCGTTCTGTGACGTGTTTGTGTTTGACACCAAATGACCAAGGCAGTCACTCAGTGCGTACTCCGCTGACACTGGACGAAGCAGACATCGAGGAATGCCGGACATTTGCCACGCCGGACATTTGCCACACTTGCCCCTTCGCCAGGTAGCGATACCTCAGCTAAGGGACGCCCTTCCTCGTACTACTTCTGTCCGCTTTCAAACCGCCGTCTCCACATCTTACTCGATACAACCAGTACGTAAGGGACCTTCTTCTTCGACATCTTGGCCAAATATAGAGCTTCTTTTCCGAAATCTAAATATTTATAACTTTTGGGAAACGAAAGCAATACCGATGATTATGTAAGTATGTAATTAGTTCTGCCAAGTACAAATATAGATTCCTCTGTCTGTACGGTAGCTTCCTTTCACGCTTACTGATTGCGATAGAAAAGATCCATCGCCATGGGAGAAACAAGAAAGTAACGATGTAAGGAGAATGCGAATGTACGCTAATCATTTCTTTTTGATCACTGCATTTGTGCCTACCTTCATTGCTACAACTGCATGCCCAAAAGACGATAAGGAAAGAAGAAATGGGTATGTGAATGTTTGAAAAGAAGAACGACATACTCCATATTAATTTACTCTCTAAAATGCGATATCCCTTGCGGCGAAACGTTAGTTAATAAAGTGTAGCGGGACAATGTTCGAAACATGACTGAAAATACGGTCACTAAGTAGAAATAAGAACATCTATGATTGACATGTCATCTAAAGTCGACGTACAATTTTAAAATTTTAGAAATAAGGAAATGAAGTAATACACAATGCTATGCTTGTAACATAAGTAGTTGTTCAAGATTGTTTAGCTCTGGTATTTACAGGGTCAAAGAGGAAGCATCCTAGGTTTTCGAGGGAAAAGCCGTAATTGTAATGATCTGCACTACAACAGAAAGAAAAAGCACAACTTAAGGAATAATAATCTATTGTGTGTTTTAGCTCACAAGCGACATAGAAGCAAATAGTTCCTATGACTTAGTATGGGCGGAGATTATATTCGACAACCGGAATAAATTAATAACTGGCTCCTTTTACAGACCCCCGGTCTTAGATGAAACAGTTGCTGAACAGTTCAAAGAAAACTCATCACAAATAGGTACCCTACTCATAAAATTATAGTTGGCAGTCACTTCAATCAACCCTCCGTATTTTGACAAAAATACATTTTCAGACCATATTGCAGATAGAAAACAACTTCCGTAATTGTTCTAAATGCTTTTTTTAAAAATTATTTTGAAGAATTAGTTCACGAGGCCATTCAAAATGTAAATGGTTACGAAATCACACTTGACCTCTTAGCCACAAATTATCCTGAGCATAACGACGGAACAGGGATTAGTGAACACACAGTCGTAGCGAGGCTCAATTCCGTAACAAAGAAATTCACCAAAACTAAACGTGAAATATATATATACTAAACGCGAAATGTATCTATTTATAGAAGCAAATAAAAATTCGGTTAACGTCTTTCTAAGACACAGTCTGCAATGCTTCCAAACTATGTAAGTTAAGACCATATGTGGCTTAAGTTCATAGAAATAGTATCAACGACACTCGGGAGATTCATACCAAATAAATTAATAACAGACGGAACTGATCCCCCGTGGTAAACATAACATGACAGAAAGCTGCTGCAGGAGTACCGAAAAAGGCAAGTATAATTTCGACGAACGCGAAATCTCCAAGATTGACGAAGTTTTACTGAGGCTCGAAATTTGGTGCGGATTTCAACGCGAGATGCATTTAATAGTTTACACAATGAAACTCTCTCTAGACATGTGGCGGAAAATCCAGAGAGATTCTGGTTCTTTGTTAAGTAAAGCAGCGGATAGGCTCAGTAAGCGATGGGGGTGGGGGGGGGGTGAGAGGGGGAGGAGCAGCAGGAGGAGGAGGAGGAGGAGGAGGAGGAGGAGGAGGAAGAGGAGGGGGCGACAAGGGACCCGCCCCTCCGGAGCAGGTGTTGTTGTTGTTGTGGTCTTCAGTCCTGAGACTGGTTTGATGCAGCTCTCCATGCTACTCTATCCTGTGCAAGCTTCTTCATCTCCCAGTACCTACTGCAACCTACATCCTTCTGAATCTGCTTAGTGTATTGATCTCTTGGTCTCCCTCTACGATTTTTACCCTCCACGCTGCCCTCCAATGCTAAATTTGTGATCCCTTGATGCCTCAAAACATGTCCTACCAACCGATCCCTTCTTCTAGTCAAGTTGTGCCACAAACTTCTCTTCTCCCCAATCCTATTCAATACCTCCTCATTAGTTACGTGATCTACCCACCTTATCTTCAGCATTCTTCTGTAGCACCACATTTCGAAAGCTTCTATTCGATTCTTGTCCAAACTGGTTATCGTCCATGTTTCACTTCCATACATGGCTACACTCCATACAAATACTTTCAGAAACGACTTCCTGACACCTAAATCTATACTCGATGTTAACAAATTTCTCTTCTTGAGAAACGCTTTCCTTGCCATTGCCAGTCTACATTTTATATCCTCTCTACTTCGACCATCATCGGTTATTTTACTCCCTAAATAGCAAAACTCCTTTACTACTTTAAGTGTCTCATTTCCTAATCTAATTCCCTCAGCATCACCCGACTTAATTCGGCTACATTCCATTATCCTCGTTTTGCTTTTGTTGATGTTCATCTTATATCCTCCTTTCAAGACACTGTCCATTCCGTTCAACTGCTCTTCCAAGTCCTTTGCTGTCTCTGACAGAATTACAATGTCATCGGCGAACCTCAAAGTTTTTACTTCTTCTCCATGAATTTTAATACCTACTCCGAATTTTTCTTTTGTTTCCTTTACTGCTTGCTCAATATACAGATTGAATAACATCGGGGAGAGGCTACAACCCTGTCTCACTCCCTTCCCAACCACTGCTTCCCTTTCATGCCCCTCGACTCTTATAACTGCCATCTGGTTTCTATACAAATTGTAAATAGCCTTTCGCTCCCTGTATTTTACCCCTGCCACCTTCAGAATTTGAAAGAGAGTATTCCAGTTAACATTGTCAAAAGCTTTCTCTAAGTCTACAAATGCTAGAAACGTAGGTTTGCCTTTTCTTAATCTTTCTTCCAAGATAAGTCGTAAGGTCAGTATTGCCTCGCGTGTTCCAACATTTCTACGGAATCCAAACTGATCATCCCCGAGGTCGGCTTCTACCAGTTTTTCCATTCGTCTGTAAAGAATTCGCGTTAGTATTTTGCAGCTGTGACTTATTAAACTGATAGTTCGGTAATTTTCACATCTGTCAACACCTGCTTTCTTTGGGATTGGAATTATTATATTCTTCTTGAAGTCTGAGGGTATTTCGCCTGTCTCATACATCTTGCTCACCAGATGGTAGAGTTTTTTCAGGACTGGCTCTCCCGAGGCCATCAGTAGTTCTAATGGAATGTTGTCTACTCCCGGGGCCTTGTTTCGACTCAGGTCTTTCAGTGCTCTGTCAAACTCTTCATGCAGTATCTTATCTCCCATTTCATCTTCATCTACATCCTCTTCCATTTCCATAATTTTTTCCTCAAGTACATCTCCCTTGTATAAACCCTCTATATACTCCTTCCACCTTTCTGCCTTCCCTTCTTTGCTTAGAACTGGGTTTCCATCTGAGCTCTTGATATTCATACAAGTGGTTCTCTTCTCTCCAAAGGTCTCTTTAATTTTCCTGTAGGCAGTATCTATCTTACCCCTAGTGAGACAAGCCTCTACATCCTTACATTTGTCCTCTAGCCATCCCTGCTTAGCCATTTTGCACTTCCTGTCGATTTCATTTTTGAGACGTTTGTATTCCTTTTTGCCTGCTTCATTTACTGCATTTTTATATTTTCTCCTTTCATCAATTAAATTCAATATTTCTTCTGTTACCCAAGGATTTCTATTAGCCCTCGTCTTTTTACCTACTTGATCGTCTGCTGCCTTCACCACTTCATCCCTCAGAGCTACCCATTCTTCTTCTACTGTATTTCTTTCCCCCATTCCTGTCAATTGTTCCCTTATGCTCTCCCTGAAACTCTCTACAACCTCTGGTTCTTTCAGTTTATCCAGGTCCCATCTCCTTAAATTCCCACCTTTTTGCAGTTTCTTCAGTTTCAATCTGCAGTTCATAACCAATAGATTGTGGTCAGAATCCACATCTGCCCCTGGAAATGTCTTACAATTTAAAACCTGGTTCCTGAATCTCTGTCTTACCATTATATAATCTATCTGAAACCTGTCAGTATCTCCAGGCTTCTTCCATGTATACAGCCTCCTTTCATGATTCTTGAACCAAGTGTTAGCTATGATTAAGTTATGCTCTGTGCAAAATTCTACAAGGCGGCTTCCTCTTTCATTCCTTCCCCCCAATCCATATTCACCTACTATGTTTCCTTCTCTCCCTTTTCCTACTGACGAATTCCAGTCACCCATGACTATTAAATTTTCGTCTCCCTTCACTACCTGAATAATTTCTTTTATCTCGACATACATTTCATCTATTTCTTCATCATCTGCAGAGCTAGTTGGCATATAAACTTGTACTACTGTAGTAGGCATGGGCTTTGTGTCTATCTTGGCCACAATAATGCGTTCACTATGCTGTTTGTAGTAGCTAACCCGCACTCCTATTCTTTTATTCATTATTAAACCTACTCCTGCATTACCCCTATTTGATTTTGTATTTATAACCCTGTAATCACCTGACCAAAAGTCTTGTTCCTCCTGCCACCGAACTTCACTAATTCCCACTATATCTAACTTTAACCTATCCATTTCCCTTTTTAAATTTTCTAACCTACCTGCCCGATTAAGTGATCTGACATTCCACGCTCCGATCCGTAGAACGCCAGTTTTCTTTCTCCTGATAACGACGTCCTCTTGAGTAGTCCCCGCCCGGAGATCCGAATGGGGGACTATTTTACCTCCGGAATATTTTACCCAAGAGGACGCCATCATCATTTAATCATACAGTAGAGCTGCATGTCCTCGGGAAAAATTACGGCTGTAGTTTCCCCTTGCTTTCAGCCGTTCGCAGTACCAGCACAGCAAGGCCGTTTTGGTTAATGTTACAAGGCCGGATCAGTCAATCATCCAGACTGTTGCCCCTGCAACTACTGAAAAGGCTGCTGCCCCTCTTCAGGAACCAAATGTTTGTCTGGCCTCTCAACAGATGCCCCTCCGTTGTGGTTGCACCTACGGTATGGCCATCTGTATCGCTGAGGCACGCAAGCCTCCCCACCAACGGCAAGGTCCATGGTTCATGGGGGGGCCGGAGCAGGTAAAATCGTGCAAATGTCTGGCGTGGCAAATGTCCGCACACCGACGTCGAGCTGCAATGTTGGCTGGTTGGGAGTGCGGGAAAGTGAGATGGAGGGACGGTGTGAGGGTGGGTGGGGCGGGGAGGGGGATGGACAAGGGGGGGGGGGAGGGCCAGCGGCAGGTATGTGTGTCGGCGCCACTTTGGGCGGCCACACACACACATTCCGATGCGCTAACAGTTATCGCTGTCAACTCTGCTTTTCAGTAACTGGTATTTCTTATTGTGATTTGTCACAGTCTTAAGTAACATATTACAAACGCTAAACCCGTATCCCTCTGCACTCCACCAACGTTAAATTGTTCATATTTTTGATCTGCAGCTGCTGTCTTTCTTTCCGTGCTCGTAATTAAATTATTCGCTTTATGATCCGCCTTTTTATGCAAAATACAGTTTTTTTGCTGTTACCCAAACATGTTTCAACATCTCTGTGCTATCATCAGTGGATGTTATTTAATGGAAACGTGATTTTACATTACATGGTTTCGCGGGACTAACTTCATGGTGTCCTGCACTGATAGCTTGTCATCTGTTGTTGTGACTGATGCTTCTTCTTTAGCGTTCTCAGGGCACTGCGCACACACATTAAATGTACTTTGTGTAATTCCGTTTTTGCAAGCACCTCTTCACTTCGCAAAACGCAGCGATCACTATCTTGCTGTTATGTAGTGCTCACCGCGTTTTGCGAAGTGAGAAGGCGATTGTAAAAACGAAATTACACAAAGTACATTTAATGTGTGTGCGCAGTGCCCTGATAACGCAAAAGAAGAAGCATCAGTCACAACAAAAGATGACAAGCTATCAGTGCAGGACACCATGAAGTTAGTCCCGCGAAACCGTGTAATGTAAAATCACGTTTTCAATACACAAATTCCGCTGATGACGCGACAGAGGTGCCAAAACATATTTGAGTAACAAGAAAAAACAGTGCTTTGCGTAAAATGCTGAACCTGTATCCAGTAAAATGTAGAATGTTCCCACTGTCATCTATCACACTGTGATTAGTAACAAGTGACAACAACCAAGCAGAGCTAACTGCTACACCTGGCCCTGTGTCGACGCAGAAGAAAGGTCTACCTTCTCTCCTGTAAAGATAAGTACTTGTCGGGACCTAAGGCGCGACTGTAAAAAAAATCGATGCGCGAAGCATACAACAACTATCAGCTTCATACATGAGCTAAACATCAATCCCAGAAACCGAGAAAATTCTGGTTCCACATAAAATTGATAAGCGGGCGAAGGCTTCTGCCAAATGTTCAAATGTATGTGAATTCCTAAGGGACCAAAATACTGAGGTCATCGGTCCCTAAGCTTACTCACTACTGAATCTAACTTAAACTAACTTACGCTAAGGTCAACACTCACACCCATGCCCGAGTGAGACCTCGAACCTCCTACGGCGGGAGCCGCGCGAACCGTGACAAGAATCCTCCAACCACGCGGCTACTGCACGCAGCTAAGGCTTCTATCGAGTCATTCGCTGATGAGTCTGATGTGACAGCAGAAGATACCAAAAGGAAAGCTGAACTTATAAATTTCTCATTTAAGAATTTGTTCACGCTCGAGGATCATTCGACCATCTCTCAGACTCCCGTAAGGAGCACGTACGGAAGCAAATGAAAGAGCTGAAAACAAATTCGTCGCCAGCTCCGGATGGAAACCAAATACAGTTTTACGAAGAGTACTCTACGGCGCTGACCGCTTAGCTGCCTTGTATTTTACGCGAATCTATCTCCCACCGCAGAGTCCCAAGAGACGAGAAAAACGTACAGGTGATTTCTGTATATAAGATTGTTGAAAGGACGAACCCGCAAAATTACAGGCCAATGTCCTTGGCCGGTCGTTGTGGGCGAACGGTTCTAAGCGCTTCAGTCTGGAACCGCAGTGCTGCTACGCTCGCTGGTTCGAATCCTGTCTCGGACATGGATGTGTGTGATGTCCTGAGGTTAGTTAGGTTTAAGTAGTTCTAAGTCTAGGGGACTGATGACCTCAGATGTTAAGTCCCATAGTGCTTAGAGCCATTTGAACCAATGTTCTTAACATCGGTCTGCTGCTGAATTCTTGCATATCTTCACACTTAGAGAGTAAAAAAAAATTGCTTGAGTCGGAGAACCTTTTGTTCACAAATCATCAGGGATTCGGAGAGCATCGCTTCTGCGAAACTCACCTTGTCCTTTCCTAAGATGATATCCTGCGAACCATGGATAAAGGACGACAGGAAGATGCTGTATCCATATATCTCAGAAAAGCGTTTCACACGGTGCCCCACTGCAAACTCTAAAGCGAATGTTCGAGCATATTGAATAGGTTCCTTCATATTTGATGACTTGTGTTTAAATATACACTACTGGCCATTAAAATTGCTAAACCAAGAAGAAATGTAGATGATAAGCAGGGAATCAATGGACAAATATATTATATTAAAACTGACATGTGATTACATTTTCACGCAATTTGGGTGTATAGATCCTGAGAAATAAGCACCCAGAACAAACACCTCTGGCAGTAATAACGGCGTTGATACGCCTGGGCATTGACTCAAACAGAGCTCGGATGGCGTGTACAGGTACAGCTGCCCATGCAGCTTCAACACGATACCACAGTTCATTAACAGTACTAACTGGCGTATTGTGACGAGCCAGTTGATCGGCCACCATTGACCAGATGTTTTGAGTTGGTGAGAGATCTGGAGAATGTGCTGGCCAGGGCAGCAGTCGAACATTTTCTGTATCCAGGAAGGCCCGTACAGGACCTGCAACATGCGGTCGTGCATTATCGTGCTGAAGTGTAGGGTTTCGCAGGGATCGAATGAACGGTAGAGCCACGGGTCGTAACACATCTGAAATGTAACGTCCACTGTTCAAAGTGCCGTCAATGCGAACAAGAGGTGACCGTGACGTGTAATCAATGGCACCCCATACCATCACGCCGGGTGATACGCCAGTATGGCGATCACGAATACACGCTTCCAATGTGCGTTCACCGCTATGTCGCCAAACACGGATCCGACACTCATGATGGTTTAAAAAGAACCTGGATTAATCTGAAAAAATGACATTTTGCCATTCGTGCACCCAGGTTCGTCGTCGAGTACACCATCGCAGGCGCTCCTGTCTGTGATGCAGCGTCAAGGGTAACCGCAGCCACGGTCCCCGAGCTGATAGTCCATGCTGCTGCAAACGTCGTCGAACTGTTCGTGCAGATGGTTGTTGTCTTGCAAACGTCCCCATCTGTTGTCTCAGAGATCGAGACGTGGCTGCAGGATTCGTTACAGCCATGTGGTTAAGATGTCTGTAATCTCGACTGCTAGTGATACGAGACCTTTGGCATCCAGCACGGCGTTCCGTAAAAACCCTCCTGAACCCACCGATTCCGTGTTCTGCTAACAGTCGAGCAACGCGAGCAGCAGTGTCGCGATATAAACTGCAATCGCGATAGGCTACAATCCGACCTTTATCAAAGTCGGGAACGTGATGGTACGCATTTCTCCTCCTTACACGAGGCATCACAACAACGTTTCACCAGACAACGCCGATCAACTGCTGTTTGTGTATGAGAAATCGGTTGGAAACATTCCTCATGTCAGCACGTTGAAGGTGTCGCCACCGGCTCCAACCTTGTGTGAATGCTCTGAAAAGCTAACCATTTGCATATCACAGCATCGTCTTCCTGTCGGTTAAATTTCGCGTCTGTAGCACGTCATCTTCGTGGTGTAGCAATTTTAATGGCCATTAGTGTAGAAGACGTTTGGAGAGAAGGCAGAAGCCGAAAACTTGGATGCCGGGACGGGGTTCGATTCTCACCGCTGCAGAAGGCGAGTGGAGTATGTGTGTGTCGGCCTGATCCAGGAGGGGGAGGGCGGGAGGGTGAGGGGGAGGCGGAGGTCAGAGCGACGCAGGCAGAGGTCCTCGGGAGCGAATGTGTCTGTGTGACAGCAAGTGGCGGTAGCGGCCCGCGACCGAGTATGTGGGCCGCAGCGCAGAGACGGCGAGGCGGTGCGGAACGAGGCACGCGGAAGTCCCCCTGCCCCCTCCCATCGTACTCTCGGCCCCCACCTCTTTCTCCTCTCGTCCCCCACCCACCCAGCCACCCACCTCCACCTCCTCCGTGTCCTCCACGCAGTGACCAGAGCTCCCAAAGTTCGTGAGCTCATCTGCAGACATCTCTCTGCACAGCCGCCCACTGCACTCGCATTAGGGTGGTCGGCTGTTCGGCTATGTGGGGTTTTCTACCGTGGGATTTCCTACAAGGCTGCAGCAGGTAGCGAAGCTGTCCCGAGCAACCGGCCCCGTAACGAGGTGTTTGCGAACTGAGCCTCCCCCACTGCTTGTCTACCCCAGTCGCTCACCCTCACTGCAGGTGTTGTCACCGTTTCTCAGACAGTGTCGTCGATAGCTTTCGTTCCGTGCGTTTTTCTATACGACTTCTGTTCTATGCAGTGTACACTCCACCTGCCCCACTCTCTCACAACACTTCCTCCTCCTCTCCATCCTCCTCTCCTCCTCCATCCATCTTCCCGTCTCTGTCAGTGTTCCATTAGTCATTCATCACCTTCCCCCTTTCTCTGTTTATCTGCTGCTCCCTCTCTCTTTTCATTTGCTTCTATGACTTCTCTGGATGCACCTCCTCCCCCCCTCCCCCCCCCATCACGTTCTCCTCTCTCCGTATATCTCCTCCACCGCCTCCGTCATGCCATCTTCTCTTTCCACGTCTACGAAAAAATATGTATATTTGCCAACTTTCATGCTGATTGACGAAACTATGTTGAATTCATTTAAGGGTAGGCCAACCCTCCGCCATCCAGCATACGTTGGCTTGTATAAATACCTTCACCACGTAAACATACATACATGAGCCAACTCCCAAGATGATAAGTCAAACGGTGTGTAATTCTGTTGTAAGTTACCCTGCGCCATACACCATATGAAATCTCACGTAGACGGTGAGGTTCCCCTTGGTTTGAAGATCAAATGTACAAAATTTCATCAAGAGCGGAAAAACACTGTGGTTTTTGTTGAAATCTGTATGTAAAGTACCCTCCACCATACACTGAACGAAGTTTTATGTAGACAGTGACCTTCCTCTTGCTTTGGGAAATAGGGATTCACTGAACGAAGTTTTATGTAGACATTGACCTTCCTCTTGGTTTGGGAAATAGGGATTCATTTTTATACACCCCACTCGGTGTATGCCGACTAAGTTGCGAAACATAAATAATAGATTCGAACAACAGAAATCATATAATGATTTCTGTCGTATAAGGGGCAACACAGCTATTAAATAATAGCAACGAGATTACGAGAGCAGTCACTTTCAGTGTTACGTAAAATAACGTTATACCTTGTAAATTATCACGACACAAAATGAAGAATATGAGACTTCCTCCCGTCTGCGTTTGAAACTGTCGGAGAACTCCTGCGAGGTGAGGAGGGTGGGAGGGGGCAGCAAGGGGAGCCTCACTTTGTTTTGCCGGCCCGGGCCTCTGACAGGTTTATCGCGCCACTGCTCGGAGGAAACCACACGGTAGGAAACCCCACGACACCGGCTGTTCAGACGTACAGTATCTGCTCAGCAGTACAGGACACTTCTATGTTAAGCGGAATGGAGTACTATATGTCGCGAGATGCGGACCCGCCAGCATAAAAGGAGTCGGGTGAGGGTGTTGTTTTCCCAGTAGAGGGACTAACAGGACAACGGGTTGGTCAGGGGACTTGGAACGTGGACTATTCACTGGATATCAACCGAGTAACAACTGCGTCACGGACATTCCAGCTCTTGTCAGGCTGCCTAAATCGAGTGCTGGCGATATGACTGTGAAGTGGAAATGCGAAGGAACGACCACAGATAGCCTGAAACTAGACAAACTACGTGGAAAGGGACAGTCGAGCATTCTTGGTAAAAAAATCACTTGAAATCAGCGGAAGCAATCACTCTTCAGTGCCGAAGTGGGACCAGGAGTCCAGGTAGCACAATGACTGTGCGTGGGCAGTTAAAAGCGAGACGCTACAGTGGTCGACCATCTCTTCATACAACGAGGTGACAGAAGTCATGGTATACCTAGTCGGTCTTCCCTTTGCACGGCATAGTCCAGCACCTCGACGTGGCATGGTGTCAGCAAGTCGTTGGAAGTCCTGTGAAGAAATGCAGGAGGATCTGCACCGAATTGACGCATGGTGCAGGGAACGGCAGTTGCATATCAATGTAGAGAAGTCTAATGTGCTGCGAATACATAGAAGGAAAGATCCCTTATCATTTAGCTACAATATAGCAGGTCAGCAACTGGAAGCAGTTAATTCCATAAATTATGTGGGAGTAGGCATTAGGAGTGATTTAAAATGGAATGATCATATAAAGTTGGTCGTCGGTAAAGCAGATGCCAGACTGAGATTCATTGGAAGAATCCTACGGAAATGCAGTCCGAAAACAAAGTAAGTAGGTTACAGTACACTTGTTCGCCCACAGCTTGAATGCTGCTCTGCAGTGTGGGATCCGTACCAGATAGGGTTGATGGAAGACATAGAGAAGATCCAACGGAGAGCAGCGCGCTTCGTTACAGGATCATTTAGTAATCGCGAAAGCGTTACGGAGATGATAGATAAACTCCAGTGGAAGACTCTGCAGGAGATACGCTCAGTAGCTCGGTACGGGCTTTTGTTGAAGTTTCGAGAACATTCACCGAAGAATCAAGCAGTATATTGCTCCCTCCTACCTATATCTCGCGAACAGACCATGAGGATAAAATCTGAGAGATTAGAGCCCACACAGAGGCATACCGACAATCTTTCTTTCCACGAACAATACGAGACTGGAATAGAAGGGAGAACCGATAGAGGTACTCAAGGTACCCTTCGCCACACACGGTCAGGTGGCTTGCGGAGTATAGATGTAGATGTAGAAACATGTAACCATGCGCCTCTGTAGTCGTCTATAATTGCGAAAGTGTTGTCAGTGCAGGATTTGTACATGAACTCACCTCTCGATTGTGTCCCATAAATGTTGGACGGGTGACCAGATCATTCGCTCGAATTGTGCCCAATGTTCCGCAGAGCAAGTGCGAACAATGTTGGCGCGCTGACAATTCCTTCGTTATTTGGGATCATGAAACGCAGGAATGGCTGCAAATCGTCTCGAACTACCTGAACACGACCATTTCCAGTGAATCATCGGTTCGCCGGCCGTAGTGGCCGAGCGGATCTAGGCGCTACAGTCGGGAACCGTGCGACCGCTACGGTCGCAGGTTCGAATCCTGCCAAGGGCATGGATGTGTGTGATGTCCTTAGGTTAGTTAGGTTTAAGTAGTTCTAAGTTCTAGGGGACTGATGACCACAGAAGTTCCAAAGTGCTCAGAGCCATTTCAACCATGCAGCAGTCATTGGACGTAACTTGAGTAACAAATCCGTCACGGACACTCGAAACCTTACAAAGCTTCCCAAGTGCATTGGTGATGTGATTATGAAGTGGAAATGAGAAGGAACAACCACAGTGAAACCAAAATAAGGCGGTACTAATGTACTGATGGACAGGGACCATGGAGCATTGTGGAGACTGCCTGTAAATTAGACGCATGAAAGGGATCAGTCCTGAGCTCCGAAGTGGTACCGCCAGTCCATTTAGCGCAATCACTGTGCCTAGGGGGATTAAAAAGACTTGGGAACAACTGTCGAGCAACTCTTCATTCACCACACATTTCTGTAGCAGGTGCTAATCTGTCTTTTTAGGTAGTGTGAAAAGTGACGCCGCTGAACGGTGGATGACTGGAAAAAGAGTGACTTTTAGTGTTGAACGACGCTATACCCTGTTGCTAACCGATGTAAGGATTTGGGTTTGGCGAATGCCTCGAGAACGTCACCTGCCATCATACGTAGTGGCAAAAGTCTAGCACGGAAGAGTTGGTGGTGTGGTATCTAAAGCATAGAGGTGTTTTTACTCGTTAACTTGTGGTACCCTTATTGTACACTTAAGGGGGAACGAGAGAGTGACCGACGAAAATATTGCTCAAATTCACGATTTTTTTTCTCCGCACTGGAATGTAGTAGACAAATGAGGTTTGCTGCAGTGAATAAGCATACATTGAAGTTTTTATTGACATTTTTTTATTGAAAATAATTGCGAGTTTCCCCGAGTCATCTCTGAAAGGAGGCAGATCGATGGCTGTCGGTGTAGCTCCGGTTGTGATGAGTGATTATCTGAAAACTGAAGTTCATATATCATCCTGACCCTTACAAATATAATGTTAGTTCTTGGCAGGGATTTGCAAAACATTTGCGAAGTTATAGATATTTGAAAGATTGCCATTTTGAGACTCCTGTTTTTTGGCCGAGAAAATAGTAAACGTCAATATAAAAAAAAATCGGTTCCGATGAACTGAAGATAATTCAATTTGCTTCAAGGGATGAAAATTGTAGCGTGGGCGACGACAACCATGCCGAAAAACGTTTTTTTAGGGAAAAACTCATTTAAAGTTTGACAAGTATTTATCATATAAAAAACAGTGATGAAGATCGAAACTTCGGGATATCATCGATGCCTGGTCCACAGTAACTATCGCCCCAGCTAGTGGATGGCCGCTTCCTGCTACTTTGACCCGATAAACCCACGTCTTCGTTCTCAAGGCGCTTTTCTTCGCTGAGCGCATCGCCGCTGCCGTCTCTACCGTCACAGAATCGCCGCATTTCGTCGTCAATTTTGATGTGAAGGGCAATTGTCACGTCCATTTATGCAGTATGGCCTACATTGAATAGACATAGGGCCAAATTTGAAGCAATGTTGACAATTTCGCTTCGGCTGATTGTTTTTTTTTTTTATTTTTTATTTTTATTTTATTTTATTTTTTTTTTTTTTTGAGCGTATTTCCAAATGATAGTATTGAATCAGTGGGGGAACGGTTTGAAGACGATAACATTTCTGAAATGGACTGGCCTGCTCAGAGTCCCCAGCTCAGACCAACGGCAAACTTTTGGGGTGAGTCAGAACGTGGACTCCGTTCCACAACGCAACGTCCAACAGACACCCTTGCCTGGTTTCGGATATTCAGGAAGAACGGCCCTACATTACTCCACAAACATTCAGACGCCTCATTGAAATTGTCCTTAAGAGAGTTCAAGCCATTATAAAGGGGAAGCGTGGACACATCCCACAACTATTTCCACTTTTAGGGCTCGAGAGTATATACATTTATTCTCTGGCCGAACCTGACCAGCCATTTTGCACGTCTTGTCAATCACATTTTCTAGAAGACTTTATTCCCTTTCGCCTGCTTCAGTTATTTAATTTTTATATTTTCTCCTTTCATAAACTAAATTCGATGTCTCGTCTGTTGTCCAAGGATTTCTACTAGGCCTTGTCTTTTTACCTATTTTATTCTCAGCTGTCTAGACGAAGATGAGATGGGAGGTATGATACTGCGGCAAGAATTTCACACAGCACTGAAAGACGTAAGTCGTAGCGAGATGCCTGGATTAGACGACATTCCGTCAGAACTACTGATAACCTTCTGAGAAACAGCCGTGAGAAAACTCTTCCATTTGGTATGTAAGAAGTATGAGACCTGCGAAACACCCTCAGACTTCAAAAAGAATATCAGGTGCTGACAGGTGTGTATATTACGTTACCGAACTTTCAGTTTAATAAGTCATGGTTGCAGAATATTAACACGAATTCTTTACAGAAGAATGGAAAAAATAGTAGAAGTCCGACCTCGTGGAAGATCAATTTGGTTTCCGAAGAAATGTAGGAACACGCGAGGCACTTTTGACCCTACAACTTCTCTTCGGAGAGAAATTTCTCATGGTCGGAGTCCACAGCCACGTAGAATTTTTTTGAGTTCAGGTTAAGAGAAGCCAAACCTACAATTATAGCATTTGTAGACTTAGACGAGGCTTTTGCCAGTGTTAACTGGAATAGTCTTTTTGGAATTTTGAGCTTATCAGGGATAAATCACAGGGACCGAGAGGTTATATACAACTTTTACAGAAACCAGACAGCAGTTAAAGGAGTCAAGGGGTATGAAAGGGAGGTAGTGGTTGAGAAGGGAGTGAGACACGGTTATAGCCTATCCCCCACGTTATTCAATCTGTGCACTGAACTAGCAGTAAAGGAAACGAAAGAAAAAATTGGAGAAGGAATTAAAGTTCAGCGACAAGAAATGAAAACTTTGAGGTTTGCTGATGTCAGTGACAGCAAAGGACTTCGAAGGGCAGTTAAACGTAATGGACAGTGTCTTGAAGGAAGGATATAAGGTGAACATCATCAGAAACAAGACAATAGAATGTAGTCGAATAAAATAAGGTGATGTTGAGACAGTTAGATTAAGAAACAAGAAACTTAAATCAGTAGATGAGATTTGCTATTTGGGCAGCAAAGTAACTGATGATGGCCGAAGTCGAGAGCATATAAAACGAAGACTGACAATTTAAGGAAAGTGCTTCTGAAGAAGAGAAATTTCTTGACTGTAATGTTGTTGCCTTAATTTGCTATGAAAGCGGTGCTGCTATTCAAGACCATAAAAGTGGGTTAAAAGCTGTGAGCTGTCTGGGGAAGTTAACCTTGCGTTACTGAGCAACTGTTTCACCAGCCATCCAGTCTAGCTTACCAAATTCCCAACCAGACTAACATTAATTATGATCTTTTAGTACTCATCTTACGATAACCGGTGATATATATATATATAAAGACAATTTAAATAAAAAGAAATAAATCAGTTTATATTTGGACATTTATTTTAACATTGATCATTGTTCCGTTATAATTTCAGCATATCAAACTTGATTCATAACTAAACTGGTGCCTTATTTAGGATTGTGAAAATGTGAGTTTGTAATCTTACGGAACACATCAAATAGAGAGGATTGGGAGACTGCATACAGCACTGCATTCATAAAATAACACACGAAGAACGTTGAAACATATTCAAGAGGAAATTAACCACAACCAACCGATTCAATTTTCACCCAAAGAAGTTACGTTCGGAGCGCAATCCTGTCCGTCATGTAATTACCACACACTGGTATACTAAATTCATACTAACTCTCTGTGAAATCTTCCCGAAAAGAATAGCTGAGGCTACTTTTATGATTACACCACATGCTTCACGTGTTCAACTTGGTTTACACAAAGAGTGTAACTCCACAATAATTTTGATAATTAAAACAAATTACATCGAAAAGCAATTTACAAAAGAAAAACCTTGAACTGGTTACTGTCGTCTTACTATTAACGTGATGGGTCAAACAATTGTATAAGCATGTGGTACTGGTCTCACAAAGTACACCCCACGTGGGTTGAACATAAGGAAAAGTTGCTATATTGAAAAATATTGTCAGGCCGAGACGTTATAATCTCACGCACATTCGCATTTAAGATTGATGATCTTAGTTAGAGTTACGGATCATCCACATGTGGTTCCACTTTACTCACAAAGTAGTGACAAAGCAACTACTGGAAGATATTCTGAACTGCACACTCTACTTGCAATTTAAGATAACATTAGATATTTTAGATCTAAACCTGAAATAAAGGTGATTAAATTTTCAGTTACGCTGAACTTAAGAAATCCATTGTCCTACGGACTTAGCAGACACGCGCTTAGCCGGAGATCTAACCACTTCAGACGTTCCCCGCGGACAGACTGACCTGGGCTCCTACCAAGGGTGCTTCCGTATACAAAACGGAAGTGACCAGAGAGGCAGCTTCCTATACCAACATGACAAGGGACGGACATGACCATACTAAGGATAGAAACCTCTTTGCTTTTAGAAAGCGTGGCTACCTGTTCCGACGTTGGTGCCTACTGTTCTCTAGCAGACAGCCTTGTCTGCTACCATCAAGCATGCAACTAGAAATACATTTGCTCATTCATTCTTTCACACAGTAGGGAAGGGGGATGACAGTATCTTATCATATACAGTATATAAAAGAAAGCGGATGTAGGTTCCGTATGAGACTGTGTGACATTAATTACATATAAACTGTGCTTTAAAGTGTAGTAGTGTGACAGATCGTTCTTGTTTGTGTGTAAAAGTAACACGTTAGACTGCTCAGTCTCCTCCCAGATAGTCAGAAACGCCACAGTAAATTTAGAAGAGGAATTTATGCCGTAAATGACAACATATTTAAGAAATTAAAATGAAAGGAATCCAACAGAGACCTTTCAATAGAATATAGACTTATGTTCAGGATGTTTTTTTCTGAAAGGACCTGTATGAGGTGTTTCCATGTATGGAAGTGAAACATGGACGATAAACAGCTGAGACACGTTTCTCGAACGTGATGCAACTCAAGAAAGCTGGAAGACTGGGTGGGACGATCACGTAACTAATGAGGGGGTACTGAATAGAACTGGGGAGCAAAGAAACTCTGGCCACAACCTGACTAGAAGGAATAATCGGTTGATAGGGCACATTCTGCGACATCAAGGAATCACCAATCTAGTACTGGAGGGCAACGTAGAGGGTAAAAATCGTGGAGGTCAAGAGGTGAATAGAGTAAGCATATTCAGTGGGATGTAGGTTACAGTAGTTACTCGGAGATAAACAGGATTGCGCGAGATAGAGTAGCATGGACAGCTGCATCAAACCAATCTTTGTACTGAAGACCAGAACAACATCAGTGTACTGTGCCTCGCAGAGTACGTAGATGTGGACCTTTGGCAGAAAGCCATGACAGTTGGCAGACTGAGAGAGTGAGTGCAGAGCGAGGTGTGGTGGCCGCTTCACGTCTAACTGTTGTTCGACGCGCGGCACTGCTGGAGCTTGTAGCCTAGCGCAGCCTAGCCTAGCGTAGCCTACCCTTCCCCAGCCCAGCGTAGCCTTGCTGTAGAGCTGGCTGTGTGTCCTGCCTGAGCCTCGCGTTCCACTTTCTTCGCCGCCCACTGTGCACTCGTGGCCGGAGCTGTTACGGTCCGCGATTAGCGGACAGTTAGGCGGGGAGGCTGGCCAAGGAGGAAAAAAAGAAGACGAACTGCCATTACCGGCTGAGTCGAGGAACACGAGCGTTGCAGTCGTAACAAGGCGATTAGATCTGACAGACAACGCAGTTTCCTGTACAAATTCATCCATCAGTTTTTTGATTTGGCTTTAATTTTTAATTAATCAGTTTCGGACTTATCTTAGAAGCTAGATTAAGAAAAGGCAAACCTACGTTTCTAGAATTTGTAGACTTAGAGAAAGCTTTTGACAATGTTGACTGGAATAAACTCTTTCAAATTCTGATGGTGGCGGGGGTAAGATACAGGGAGCGAAATGCTATGTACAATTTGTACAGAAACCAGATAGCAGTTATAAGAGTCGAGGGGGCATGAAAGGGAAGCAGTGGTTGGGAAGGGAGTGAGACAGGGTTGTAGCCTCTCCCCGATGTTATTCAGTCTGTATACTGAGCAAGCAGTAAAGGAAACAAAAGAAAAATTCGGAGTAGTAATTAAAATCCATGGAGCAGAAATAAAAACGTTGAGGTTCGCCGATGACATTGTCAGAGACAGCAAAGGACTTGGAAGAGCAGTTGAACGGAATGGACAGTGTCTTGAAAGGAGGATATAAGATGAACATCAACAAAAGCAAAAAGAGAATAATGGAATGTAGTCGTATTACGTCGGGTGATGCTGCGGGAATTAGATTAGGAAATGAGACACTTAAAGTGGTAAAGGAGTTTTGCTATTTGGGGAGCAAAATAACTGACGATGGTCGAAGTAGAGAGAATATAAAATGTAGTCTGCCAATGGCAAGGAAAGCGTTTCTGAAGAAGAGAAATTTGTTAACATCGAGTATAGATTTAAGTGTCAGGAAGTCGTTTCTGAGAGTATTTGTATGGAGTGCAGCCATGTATGGAAGTGAAACGTGGACGATAAATACTTTAGACAAAAAGAGAATAGAAGCTTTCGAAATGTGGTGCTACAGAAGAATGCTGAAGATTAGATGGGTAGATCACATAACTAATGAGAAGGTATTGAATAGAATTGGGGAGAAGAGGAGTTTGTGGCACAACTTGACTAGCAGAAGGGCTAGCTTGATAGGACACATTCTGAGACATTAAGGGATCACCAATTTAGTACTGGATGGAAGCGTGGGAAGTAAAAATCGTAGAGAGTGACCAAGAGATGAATACAGAAACAGAATCAGAAAGATGTAAGTTGCAGTAGGTACTGGGAGATGAAGCAGCTTGCACAGGATAGAGTAGTATGGAGAGGTGCGTGAAACCAGTCTCAGGACTGAAGATCACAACAACAACAATCAGTTTAGGAGATGGCCGGTTAAGATTTCGGTGGTGAACGAAATATTCACTGGTGGTACTTTGCGGTTGAGGCAGAAGGAAGTGGTGGCATACTGTTGCTAACCACCAGACTTGACCAGAGATTAACTGCAAATCTCTTGACGGACTGTATAATCTTACAGCGTATTTCGAGCTCAAACACAATCAGGTTTCTCGAACAGAATGGACTTCCTCGATGCCAACCAGCATGAATTAATTAATTTACATGCCCTGTGTAGCACCGGAAAGGATGAGAATCGAAGCACTTATGATATGGAGATACAAAAGAATGTCAAAAAACAGATGGACTGATAAATAGCAAATGATGAGGTGCGCTGCAGAATCTGAGAGGAAAGAAAAATGTGCAAAATACTGACAAGATGAAGTGAGTAGATGTTAGGACGTGTGTTAACGGGTCAGAGAGTACCATCCACTGTGAAACGTCAAGGCAGATGAAAACTGTGTGCCGCAGGACTCGAAGCTGGGACCTTTGTCTTTGGCGGACAAGTGCCCCGCGCCTCAGCTATCCGATGACGACTCGCCAGCCGTCCTCGTGTCTTGAAATCTCCTCATCAACGCAAACGTTTCAGTTTCGAGCCCACGTCCGACACACAGTTTAAACCCACCAGGAAGTTTTATAACAGCTCACACTCTTCTGCAGAGTGAAAATTCATTCTGTAAGCGTTCCCCCAGACCATGGCTTCCGCAACGTCTCCCCAATGTACGTTGTTCCAGGAGTGCTAGTCCTGCAAGATACCCATGAGACCTGCACAGTCAGTTAGAGAGGAGGTGACGTACAGGCGGAAGTAAGCCTACGAGGGCAGATCACCTTCGTACTCGGGTAGCGCAGATGGTAGACCACTTACCAGCGAAATGCAAAGGTCCAAAGTTCGAGTGTTGATCCGGTTTACAGCTGTAGCCTCCCAAGACGCTTCAAATCAAAGTACAGAGTGCAGAGTGAAAACTCATTCAAAACTTAAAAAAGAGGTAAGTGTCAAACTGTCATACAATAGGGTGTAATTGAATAGTCTCAGCTAACGAGTACACGGCGTATATTGTGGTCAAAACTGTAGGGGCATTCAAATCAAAACGAGACAGATGAAAAAAAAAAAAACAGCCAGAAGCAAGTAGGACTCACGCACAGACGGTTCCGTACAACCTTAACTACGTAGATAGACAGTTCATCCAACCTGGGAATCAAAGATGATCGACACTGACATTCGGAAGACATCATATGGGTTTCACGGATTCCAAGACTTTATTGAACGTTTTAATTTCAAGTTCAAAGTGAGATAATAAATGAGAAAAGAAACATTTTTCGTGTCATATAATTATAAATTGTCAGTAGGCTGTTTAGGTTTTTATGTTGGTAACGCCAAGTAGCGCTCTGTATGAAAATCACTGGCTGTGCTGTGTGCAGTCTGTGGCTGGTTTGCATTGTTGTTTGCTATGTAGTGTCGGGTAGCTGGATGTTAACAGCGCGTAGCGTTGCGCAGTTGGAGGTGAGCTGCCAGCAGTGGTGGATGTGGGGAGAGAGATGACGGAGTTTTGAGAGCGGATGAACTGGACGTGTGTCCATCAGAGGTAGTAAATTTGTATGACTGGATGTCATGAACTGATATATATGATGACTTTTGAACACTGTTAAGGTAAATACATTGTTTGTTCTTTATCAAAATCTTTCATTTGCTAACTATGCCTATCAGTAGTTAGTGCCTTCAGTAGTTTGAATCTTTTATTTAGCTGGCAGTATTGGCGCTCGCTGTTTTGCTGTAGTTTGAGTAACGAAGGTTTTTGTGAGGTAAGTCATTCGTGAAAGGTATAGGTTATTGTTAGTCAGGGCCATTCTTTTGTAGGGAGTATTAAAAGTCAGATTGCGTTGCGCTAAAAATATTGTGTGTCAGTTTAGTTTTAATCAGAATAAGTAAAGGAGAAACGTATGAGTGCGTTCAGTTCTACTCAGCTGTTTGAAAAGCAAATAATGTAAGAGGTTTATCAACACAATAATTCATTAATTTTTTTAAGGGAACGTTTCAAAATTAATAATTTTCGGATTTTTTTCCCTTGGCTGCAGTGTGAAACGTTGCTCCTTCCTAAATTTCATGGTCCTAGACGAACGTACCCCATAGGTTGTGGTGAGAGAGTTTGCGAGTATCAAAATGCGTGACATCTTTCGACTGCGTTGACTTAGAAGCTAATGTTTAAAATACATACACAGTACCATACCCCTTAATTCAAATGGTTCAAATGGCTCTGAGCACTATGGGACTCAACTGCTGTGGTCATCAGTCCCCTAGAACTTAGAACTACTTAAACCTAACTAACCTAAGGACATCACACACATCCATGCCCGAGGCAGGATTCGAACCTGCGACCGTAGCAGTCGCGCGGTTCCAGACTGAAGCGCCTAGAACCACTCGGTCACCCCAGCCGGCTACACCTTATTATGTGACGTAAATTTCAAGTTGACACGTCTTCCCGCTCCCGAGAAAAAGCGGTGTTAACGAATGAATGGACGGATGGACGGACATACAGTCAGTCTGATAACAAATGACACAAACTTATTATTCATGTCACGTAATTACGAGTCAATCATTTTTCGGATTGTTTCCTTTACTTGTACTGCGAAATCTTGCTTCTCGGGTACTTGAGGTACCCTGTGGGTTTTGATGAATGAGTTTGCGAGTATCAAAATATGTGACATAAATGGCCGTATCTTTTGATTGCATTTACTTAAAATGCTTCAAATTTTTATACACGAGAGACCGTATACTTTAATCTGTGACGTAAAACTTCGACTTGAGACGTCTAACTATTCCCGAGAAAAAGGGTTTTGAACAGTCGGATGCACGAACAAACAGACGGCCAACAATGACGTCCTACAAGAGTTCCGTTTGTACCGATTGAAGTACGTAACCCTAAGAAGTAAGTAAACTGCTTATCATTTCAAAGTAATCACTATAACTATTAAAACGTTTATTCCACTGTGAGACAAGAGGTCAGTGCTTTCACTGGAAAAATATTTTTCCGGTCGCCTGGGGTATCACGGCTGTACCCAGCCGTGTACGTTTTCGTCCGAAGCAAACTGGCGGCCACGAATGTCTTTCTTCAGGGTCCATTAATACGGAAATCGCATAGGGAGTGACTGGGGCTGTACAGAGTCCACATCAAGGCTTCCCAGCCAAACTTCTGAACCGTCGTCGAAACAACCTTAGCAGTATGTGGGACGGACAACATCCTCCATACAGTGCCCATCTCTCCCAATGCAATTTCCGTCTTTTCGGCGCACTGAAGAAAATTATTCGTGGCCGTCGGTTTTCTTCGGACGAAACGAAGCACGCCTGGGTACAATCATGGTTCCGTAGCCAACTGCAAACTTTTTCCCACGGAGGCACTGATCTACTTATCTCAAAGTGGGATAACTGTATTAACAGTTATGGCGATTACTGTTGAAACAGTGAACAATTTACTTACTTCTTCGTGTTCTATAACTCACTCAGTATAAACGGAACCCGTACAAAATCATTGTATTGTGTGTCTCTCTGTCTGTCACTTTGATTGCAGAAAATCCTTTTCTCGGGAACCTGTACACGTTGTTGTTGTTGTGGTCTTCAGTCCTGAGACTGGTTTGATGCAGCTCTCCATGCTACTCTATCCTGTGTAAGCTTCTTTATCTCCCAGTACTTACTGCAACCTACATCCTTCTGAATCTGCTTAGTGTATTCATCTCTTGGTATCCCTCTACGTTTTTTACCCTCCACGCTGACCTCCAATACTAAATTGGTGATCCCTTGATGCCTCATAATATGTCCTACCAACCGATCCCTTCTTCTAGGCAAGTTGTGCCACAAGCTCCTCTTCTCCCCAATTCTATTCAATACCTCCTCATTAGTTATGTGATCTAACCCATCTAATCTCCAGCATTCCTCTGTAGCAACACATTTCAAAAGGTTCTACTCTCTTCTTGTCCAAACTATTTATCGTCCATGTTTCACTTCCATACATAGCTACACTCCATACAAATACTTTCAGAAACGACTTCCTGACACTTAAATCTATACTCCAAGTTAACAAATTTCTCTTGTTCAGAAACGCTTTCCTTGCCATTGCCAGTCTACATTTTATGTCCTCTCTACTTTGACCATCAGTTATTTTGCTCCCCAAATAGCAAAACTCCTTTACCACTTTAAGTGTCTCATTTCCTAATCTAATTCCCTCAGCATCACCCGACTTAATTCGACTACATTCCATGATCCTCGTTTTACTTTTGTTGATGTTCATCTTATATCTTCCTTTCAAGAAACTGTCCATTCCGTTCAACTGCTCTTCCAAGTCCTTTGCTGTCTCTGGCAGAATTACAATGTCATCAGCGAACCTCAAAGTTTTTATTTCTTCTCCATGGATTTTAATACCTACTCCGAACTTTTCTTTTGTTTCCTTTACTGCTTGCTCAATATACAGATTGAATAACATTGGGGAGAGGCTACAATCCTGTCTCACTCCCTTCCCAACCACTACTTCCCTTTCATGCCCCTCGACTCTTATAACTGCCATTTGGTTTCTATACAAATTGTAAATAGCCTTTCGCTCCCTGTATTTTATCCCTGCCACCTTCAGAATTTGAAAGAGAGTATTCCAGTCAACATTGTCAAAAGCTTTCTCTAAGTCTACAAATGCTAGAAACGTAGGTCTGCCTTTCCTTAATCTAGCTTCTAAGATAAGTCGTAGGGTCAGTATTGCCTCACGTGTTCCAACATTTTGCAGAATCCAAACTGATCTTCCCCGAGGTCGGCTGCTACCAGTTTTTCCATTCGTCTGTAAAGAATTCGTGTTAATATTTTGCAGCCGTGGCTTATTAAACTGATGGTTCGGTAATTTTCACACCTGCCAACACCTGCTTTCTTTGGGATTGGAATTATTATATTCTTCTTGAAGTCTGACGGTATTTCGCCTGTCTCATACATCTTGCCCACTAGATGGTAGAGTTTTGTCAGGACTGGCTCTCCCTAGTCTGTCAGTAGTTCTTATGGAATGTTGTCTATTCCCGGGGCCTTGTTTCGACTTAGGTCTTTCAGCGCTCTGTCAAACTCTTCACGCAGTATCATATCTCCTATTTCATCATTATCTACATTCTCTTCCATTTCCATAATATTGTCCTCAAGTACATTGCCCTTGTATAGACCCTCTATATACTCCTTCCCCCTTTTTGCTTTCCCTTCTTTGCTTAGAACTGGGTTTCCATCTGAGCTCTTGATATTCATACAAGAGGTTCTATTTTCTCCAAAGGTCTCTTTAATTTTTCTGTAGGCAGTATCTATCTTACCCTGAGTGATATGCGTCTCTACATCCTTACATTTGTCCTCTAGCCATCCCTGCTTAGCCATTTTGCACTTCCTGTCGATCTCATTTTTGAGACGTTTGTATTCCCTTTTGCCTGCTTCATTTACTGCGTTTTTATATTTTATCCTTTCATCAATTAAATTCAATATTTCTTCTGTTACCCAAGGATTTCTACTAGCCCTCGTCTTTTTACCTACTTGATCCTTTGTTGCCTTCACTACTTCATCCCTCAGAGCTACCCATTCTTCTTCTACTGTACTTCTTTCGCCCATTATTGTCAATCGTTCCGTAATGTTCTCCCTTAAACTCTCCAGAACCTCTGGTTCTGTCAGTTTACCCGGGTCCCTTCTCCTCAAATTCCGACCTTTTTGCAGTTTCTTCAGTTTTAATCTAAAGTTCATAACCAATAGATTGTGGTCAGAGTCCACATCTGCCCGTGGAAATATCTTAAAACCTGGTTCCTGAATCTCTACCATTATATAATCTGACACCTTCCAGTATCTGCAGGGTTCTTCCATGTATACAACCTTCTTTTATGATTCTTGTACCAACTGTCAGCTATGATTAAGTTATGCTCTGTTAAAAGTTCTACCAGACGGCTTTCTCTTTCATTCCTTCCTCCCATTCCATATTCGCCTACTACGTTTCCTTCTCTTCCTTTTCCTACTATAGAGTTCCAGTAACCCATGACTATTAAATTTTCGTCTCCCTTCACTATCTGAATAATTTCTTTTATCTCATCATACATTTCATCAATCTCTTCATATATGTACATAAATGCCACTGATCCAGTCTGGACAATGAGGACCAAGTATGGCGACATCAAAAGAGTACAGAAGTTCAAGTGCCTAGGAGAGTGCCAAACAACAATGAAAAGGCAGCAACTGAAGAACGGGAAAGAAAAATGGAAATAGCATTCAGATTGTGACAGAACACATACAAATCTAAATGACTCTCATACAGGGCCAAATTCCGACGCTACAGCACAGTCGTGAAACCTGAATGTTGATATGCATCTGAGACGATAGCCAGGAAGGGACTTTCAGACTTGGAAAAGAAAGAAAGGAAATTCCTTAGAAAGATTCTTGGGTCCAGGAAAATATCAAATGAAGTTATGTTCCGCCTAAGATCAAATCATGAACTTTATCAGCGGTATGAAAATATCACCACCACGATGAAGAAAAGAAGACTGTGGTTCTATGGACATATTAAAAGAATGGAATCAGGAGGCTAACTAACAAGATTCTTCTCTTCCATAACAGGAAGACACGAGATCCATGCGTGAAAGAAGTGCACTGGGATCTAGAAACATGCGGGATCACGGCAGAAGAAATTGTGAACTGGCAGATCTTTAGGAAAAAGGTTGCGGAGGTGAAGGATTTCTTCGAGGAGAAAACAAGGAAGAACGGAGTATTCTCGGCAGAAGATGGTACACCAGTGAGCCAACGAATGAAGAAGGAGTACTGGCGAAAGAGGAAGGAAGAGAAGTTTAGAAAGTGAGGGAAGTTGTGTAAACGTAGCCCACAGATGGCTGTAGCGAAAATAAATAAATAATATGTCACACGAAAAATTTTTTCTTCTTTTATTTTTTATCAGATTTCAGACTTCAAAATTTAAAACATTCTCGAAAGTGTTGAATTTCCCTGGATCGGTATCTTGCCAGAATTAGTGCCAGTAACAGGTAAAAATGTTCAAGGTTCTGTCTATAAACATAATTAAGTCTGTACGTAACCCCGAGAGCGCATTTTTCCCATTTTTCTCGTTCCCCATTTGACTGCCCCTTACAAAATCACATTTCTTAACGTGAACTCCACAGTTTATTATGAAAAACTTCTTATGGAGAAGGTTACTTCGCAATTGGGAGGAAGGTCTTGCTGATACCTGACGTTTCAGGTACTGACTGTGTTCACAAAAGGATGCGGAATCGTCGTTCGTGAAACGTGTAACAGCCGTACCGCCCACTGCAGCGCCTGACCCCTCGCTCAGTTCCTTTGTCAGTGTGAAAGGCCTGACGGAGACGCTCGCAGTGGTGACTGCGTCTGAAACTTGTAATCCCCGTCTGGCGCGCAGAGACGTGATCGGCTTAGTTATGTCACGTCATAGAGGACGACTCTCAAGGAGCGACCTACGCTGCAGACTCTTCCGGCGAAGCAGTGCCAATTACCGGGCGCTCAAAGTGAAACTTGCAATTCTCAACAAGGCGAATCACGAACGAAACTCTACGACGACTGTTGGAAGCTGACTTGGAGGAGGAAATCTTCAGCGCAGAAATGGGGCTCGGGGTTTTGTCTAAGCACACCATTCCTCCTTTCCATTTTACACCTTCTTTTAAGATTCCGAACCTCAGGCGGTAGAAGCCGAACACTTAAAGATTCACTTTGTTGTCCGTCTGTCTGTTATGACCTCTTTTCCTGAGGAATGACTAAGGGTGTCTAGTTGAAATTTATGCCAAATAGCAAGTTCTGTGTTCCCTTGACGGTGTAAAAAATCAAGAAAGGCAAACCTACGTTTGTAGCATTTGTAGACTTAGAGAAAGCTTTTGACAATGTTAACTGGAATACTCTCTTTCAAATTCTGAAGGTGGCAGGGGTAAAATACAGGGAGCGAGAGGCTATTTACAATTTGTACAGAAACCAGATTGCAGTTATAAAGAGTCGAGGGGCATGAAAGGGAAGCAGTGGTTGGGGAGGGAGTGAGACAGGGTTGTAGCCTATCCCCGATGTTATTCAATCCGTATATTGAGCAAGCAGTAAAGGAAACAAAAGAAAAATTCGGAGTAGGTATTAAAATCCATGGAGAAGAAATAAAAACTTTGAAGTTCGCCGATGACATTATAATTGTGTCAGAGACAACAAAGGACCTGGAAGAGCACTTAAACGGAATGGACGGTGTCTTGAAAGGAAGATATAAGATGCAAATCAACAAAAGCAAAACGAGGAGAATGGAATGTAGTCGAATTAAATCAGGTGATGCTGAGGGTATTGGATTAGGAAATGAGACGCTTAAAGCAGTAAATAAGTTTTGATATTTGGGGAGCAAAATAACTGACGATGGTCGAAGTAGAGAGAATATAAAATGTAGTCTGCCAATGGCAAGGAAAGCGTTTCTGAAGAAGAGAAATTTGTTAACATCGAGTATAGATTTAAGTTTCAGGAAGTCGTTTCTGAAAGTATTTGTATGGAGTGTAGCCATGTATGGAAGTGAAACATGGACGATAAACAGTTTGGACAAGAAGAGAATAGAAGCTTTCGAAATGTGGTGCTACAGAAGATTGCTGAAGATTAGATGGGTAGATCACATAACTATTGAGGAGGTATTGAATAGGATTGGGGAGAAGAGAAATTTGTGGCACAACGTGACTAGAAGAAGGGATCGGTTGGTAGGACATGTTCTGAGGTATCAAGGGATCACCAATTTAGTACTGGAGGGCAGCGTGGAGGGTAAAAATCGTAGAGGGAGACCAAGAGATGAATACACTAAACAGATTCAGAAGGATTTAGGTTGCAGTAGGTACTGGGAGATGAAGCAGATTGCACAGGATAGAGTAGCGTAGAGAGCTGCATCAAACCAGTCTGTGGACTGAAGGCAACAACAACAACAACAACAACAACAACAAATCAATGCAATCGGAAGATAGGCTATTAATGTCACATATTTTGATACTCGCTAACTCACACAAAACAATGAATTGTTTCACCAACTAATGGCCGTAGCAACCAGCCAAAAGGGAAACCAGCCCTTCTGGAGTGTGAACGGTTGTCTCGTATACCAAACTGTCCATTTACCACGACAAAAAGAGGTCTGTAGGACTGAGGTCGGGATGACGTCGTGGCCGCTATACCGGCCCGACCCCTTCCAATACAATAATTAGGGAAAGGCAGTATTTAAACCTTCCCTGGTATCCAGGACAAAGTGTGGAGGAGCCCCGTTATGCTAAAACTGTAATCGATGCCCGACTGCGAGTGTGACATTCGACAACATTTCCGGCAGTACTTCACAGAGAATGATAAGACAATTTTCACCAGCGAGCATGTTAGACAGGAGAAACGGCCCAATCTCCATAGATGGTGGAACACACGAATTGCCTTAGAATATTCCTACTGACAAACATAGCAGTTTTGTCCAGACTTTGGCCTAAGGGAAGTCGATCGTCAACCCCTTCAACGACCACTAGCGGTGACATTTTTGTCACATGCAGGAAATTTTATTTGGGATGTTATCCAAATTTGACGCAGCAAGTAAACCGAGAACTTTTTATGCATTTTCATTTACCGCCTGTAAAAGCTCCAGAATTTAATATACCTAGTGTTCTATACCCTGTTCAAGTAGTCCAAGTAGTCCACAGACTGGTTTGATGTGGCTCCCCAGGCTACTCCATCCTGTGCGAGCCTCATCACCTCCGAATAACTACTGCAACCGACATCTATTTGAAGTTCCTTACTCTATCTATCCCTGGGTTTACCTCTACAATTCCTACGCATACACTTCCCTCCATTGCCATATTAACAATTCCTTGATGCCTCAGAATGTGTCCTATCAACGATCCTTTCTTTTAGTCAACTTGTACCACAAATTTCTTTTCTTCTCAGTTCTATTCACTACCTTCTCATTAGTTATTAGATCTACCCATCTAACCTTCATCAACCTTCTGTAGCACCACATTCCAAAAGCTTCTATTCTCTTCTTGTCCGAACTACCTATCGTTCACGTTTCACTTCCAAGGCTATACACACGACAATAATTTTCGAAAAATACATCCTAACACTTACATTTACATTCCATGCCAAGAACTTCCTCTTTTTGAGAAATCTATATCTACATCCATACTCTGAAAGCCACCTGACGGTGTGTGGCGAAGGGTAACTTGAGTACCTCTATCGGTTCTCCCTTCTGTTCCAGTCTCGTATTGTTCGTGGAAAGAAAGATTGTCGCTATGCCTCTGTGTGGGCTCTAATCTCTCTGATTTTATCCTCATGGTCTCTTCGCGGGATATACGTAGGAGGGAGTAATATACTACTTGACTCCTCGGAGAAGGTATGTTCTCGAAACTTCAACAAAAGCCCGTTCCGAGCTACTGAGCGTCTTCCACTGGAGTTTATCTATCATCTCCGCAACGCTTTCGCGATTACTAAACGATCCTGTAACGAAGCGCGCTGCTCTCCGTTGGATCTTCTCTATCTCTTCTGTCAACCCTATCTGGTACGGATCCCACACTGGTGAGCAATATTCAGGCAGAGGGAGAACAAGTGTACTGATGTCGTTGCCGTAGCCAGTCTGAGTTTTATATTCCCTCTATTTCAACCATCAGCAAAACTCATTTACTACTCTAAGTGTCTCGTTTCCTAATCTAATTCCCTCAGCATCACATGGTTTAATTTGACTACATTCCATTAGCCTTGTTTTACTTTCGTCGATAGGGATAATGTTTTTTTCAGGACACTTTCCGTTCCTTTCAACTGGTCTTCCAAGTCCTTTGTAACCTCTGACAGAATGACAACGTCGTCGGCAAATCTCAAAGCGGAAACTCTTCTCGCTAAACATTAATTCTCTTTCGAAAGTTATCCTTCGTTTTCTTTACTGCATTGTTCAGTTTACAAACTGAGTAACATCGGGGATAGGTTACAGCCTAGTCTAACTTCCTTCTCAACTACGATTTCCCTTTCATGCCCGCAACTGTTATAACTGCAGTTTGGTTTCTGCAGAACCTCTTCTAATGCTTCGCTCGCTACATTTTATTCCTGACACCATCAGAATTTCAAAGAGTGTACTCTAGTCAAAAGCTTTCTCTAAGTCTAAAATTGCAGTAAACAGTGATTTGCCTTTCCTTAGCCTATGTTGTACGACGACTAACGTTACTATTGCCTCGCGTGTTCCTAAATTACTCCAGAACACAATCCGATCGTCCTCTAGGTCGCTTTCTACCTGTTTCTGTACTCTTCTGTAAATAATTCACGATAATTCGAAGCAAAATAAGTCTACTGAATATAAGCACTAAAGTGCATACCTTAAGTGCTGTGAGTACTTGTTCTGTAGAAGTGATGCAGTTCACAGTAGCAAAGTTTAACAAGTGCTCGTAGGTCTTAAGGTATGCATTTTACAGCTCATGTTTACTAGACTATTTTGCTTCGAATGAGTGTTCCTGTCACATCCTCGAATACTGACCATCTCTCCTGGGACACCTGTAGACATACAGGCGTGAAAAGATTGGCAAAAAGTGGAATGAGTAGGGGGCTACCTTCAAACTAGTGCAACGAATGACGAGGTAAGAAAAAGAATCACGTAGTTGGAAAACTGTGTGTGTGTTTTCGTGGGGTGTCAGACTCTGCGATTACGTCGCACTGGATTGCCCCAGGCGGCCTCCCGTACGGCTGCAAGTGTGGAATGAGGTCAGTGGGTCATGGCGGCGCGTAACACGCCTTGCCGAGTCCCCTCAGTGGAATCACGAATCGCACGGACACTTTTTTGCAACACGCTGCTTCCCTCCAGCAAAGCGCTCGAAGCAGTTCACTGCATAAACTTAGAAGAAATCGCGTGCTGCATCGACAGCGTAATCCCAGAACACTCCACCACGCTACGGAAGACAGCGGTCATCTCGACAGCCCACGATCGCTGCAGCTTTCGTACACGGACGAACGCACACCTGGTTAAAATGTACCTTGACAAGAACAGGTCTGTTTACTGGCTTTTACGTACGCCAAGGAACTACAAAAACTGGATACTTGCCAAAGCAAAGCTGAAGAAGAATAAAAACCGTGGCATAACACTAAGGGACTAAAATGGCATCATCTGCTTGCACGTATTAAGTCAACACCGACTCAAAGGAAGGCCTCGGCGCTTGTCGGTGACGTCACGTCAGCTAGGCACGGCGAACGCCAGGTCTGTTGCAGGCATACTCATAATGGTGGTGTCTCCCTCTCTGACACAGGAAAATGTGAAACTAGCGGCTGTAGTTGACCAACACACATTGTTCTGTGAGATTTCTGCAATCAATTAATTGTGCAATTTATTACACTTCTTAACAAATAGTGTACTCCTGAACTTAAATTTCCACCTGTTTTAAGGATCGACATACAAAAACAACTTCATGGTCCAGCAGCAACAGAATTCGTGCTTCTTTACCTTATTTGTAAGTCTGAGGAAGTTACGTTTGTACTGGGTTGCTTTTACAAGAAACTGTGAACATATTGGTGCTCTTCTTTAGGTATCTTGGTTGACTATGTGGTGAGGGGCACTGAATGTTGATGAAATATCTTGCGATTGTACACGTTGGGGGAGAGGGTGGGGGACAGAAGAAGAGGTAAAAGAGAGATACTTGTTTTATCAAATAAAATTTTTTTATCTTATAAAGTTTCTCTGTGGTTCATGGTGTGGGTTCCTGTAGTCATGTCCTAGTTCATGAACCATGGGCAACGTATGAGTCTCCAAGTAAGTGGTCCCGACAGTCGGGATACCAGTTACTTTGGAATAAGGCTGGGCATCTCGGACATATTCTGAGTCGTGGTCACCTTTGTGCTCATACGGCAAAGACTACCAAATCCACCGGTTAGTCCCTCAACCGTTAGGGGTAATAGCCAATGGGACTCAGGGCAAGTAAGGCTTGCAACCTGCTTCCCTGGTACTTTAAATATGATGCTGGCAACAATCAGAGCAAAATGCCTCGGACCTTTGGAGGTGACGGAGTCCCACCTCTAACTGACAAACCAGGGACTCCTAAGATACGATTTGGCAAACAAATGGTAATGAAATGGGGAGCTATTAATATCAATGGGGGCTACTCTGGGAAGAGAGGCTGCAAGTAAGATGATGCTGGACGTTTTAGCTGTTAGTGACATTCGGGTAAGGGGTGAGAAAGAAGAGGAAGTGGGAGAATACAAGGTCTACCTGTCAGGAGTCAAAGCAGGAATAGCACAATGGGGTGCAGGGCTTTACATCAGGAAAGAAATGGAACCCAGCGTAGTTGCAATAAGGTATGTAAACGAACGACTGATGTGGATAGATTTGACAGTGTCTAGCAAGAAAATTAGGATTGTGTCAGTATATTCGCATTGTGAAGGGACAGATCAAGATAAGATGGATAGTTTTTATGAGGCACTCAGTGATGTAGTTGTTAGAGTAAAGGACAAGGACAGTGTTCTGCTCATGGGTGATTTTAACGCCAGGATTGGAAATCGAACAGAAGGGTATGAAAAGGTTATGGGTAAATTTGGAGAGGATATGAAGGCCAACAGGAACGGGAAACAACTCTTGGATTTCTGTGCCAGTATGGGCTTAGTAATCACAAACTCCTATTTTAAACATAAGAACATTCACCGGTATACTTGGGAAGGCAGGGGAACGAGATCTGTCATTGACTATATAATAACAGATCAGGAATTCAGGAAGGCTGTGAGGGACTCACGTGTATTCAGGGGATTCTTTGAAGACACTGATCACTATTTAATCTGCAGTGAAATTGGGATTGTGAGGCCGAAAGTGCAGGAGGTCAGGTCCATATGTAGGAGGATAAGAGTGGAGAAACTTCAGGATAAGGAAATCAGGCACAAGTACACAACAGCGATCTCAGAAAGGTACCAGTTAGTTGAATGTAGTCAATTACAGTCATTGTAAAATGAATGGACAAGGTACAGGGACACAGTACTAGAAGTGGCTGAAGAATGTCTTGGAACAGTAGTGTGTAAAAGTAGGAGGAAGCAAACAGCTTGGTGGAATGACACAGTCAGGGCAGCCTGTAAAAGGAAAAAGAAGGCGTATCAAAAATGGCTACATACTAGAACTCAGGTAGACAGAGAAAGTTATGTTGAAGAAAGAAACAAAGCCAAACAGATAATTGCAGCATCCAAGAAGAAATCTTGGGAAGACTTTGGAAACAGGTTGGAGACTATGGGTCAAGCTGCTGGAAAACCATTCTGGAGTGTAATTAGCAGTCTTCGAAAGGGAGGTAAGAAGGAAATGGCAAGTATTTTGGACAGGTCAGGAAAACTGCTGGTGAATCCTGGGGATGCCTTGGGCAGATGGAGAGAATGTTTTGAAGAGTTGCTCAACGTAGGTGAAAATACGATCAGTAATGTTTCAGATTTCGAGGAAGAATGGGATAGGAATGATGATGGAAATAGGATCACATTTGAGGAAGTGGAGAAAATGGTCAATAGATCGCAGTGCAATAAAGCAGCTGGGGTGGATGAAATTAAGTCGGAACTCATCAAATACAGTGGAATGTCAGGTCTTAAATGGCTACACAGGATAATTGAAATGGCCTGGGAGTCGGGACAGGTTCCATCAGTAGTAATCAGTAGTAATCACACCAATCTTTAAACATGGAAACAGAAAAGATTGTAACAACTACAGAGATATCTCTTTAATCTGCGTTGTGGGTAAAATCTTCTCAGGTATTGTTGAAAGGAAAGTGCGAGTATTAGTTGAGGACCAATTGGATGAAAATCAGTGTGGGTTTAGGCCTCTCAGAGGTTGTCAGGACCAGATCTTTAGCTTACAGCAAATAATGGAGAAGTGTTATGAGTGGAAGAGGGAATTGCATCTATGCTTTATAGATCTAGGAAAGGCATATGACCGGGTTCCTAGGAGGAAGTTATTGTCTGTTCTACGAGATTATGGAATAGGAGGCAAACCTTTGTAAGCAATTAAAGGTCTTTCCATGGATAGTCAGGCAGCAGTTAGAGTTGACGGTAAATAGAGTTCTTGGTTCAGAGTAGTTTCAGGGGTAAGACAAGGCTGCAACCTGTCTCCACTGTTGTTCATAGTATTTATGGATCATATGTTGAAAACAATATGACTGGCTGGGTGAGATTAAGATATGTGAACACAAAATAAGCAGTCTTGCATATGCGGATGACTTGGTTGTGATGGCAGATTCGACTGAAAGTTTGCAAAGTAATATTTCAGAGCTAGATCAGAAATGTATGGACTATGGTATGAAGATTAGCATCTCCAAAACGAAAGTAATGTCAGTGGGAAAGAGATATAAACGGATTGAGTGCCAAATAGGAGGAACTAAGTTAGAACAGGTGGACGGTTTCAAGTACTTAGGATGAATATTCTCACAGGATGGCAACATAGTGAAAGAACTGGAAGCGAGGTGTAGCAAAGCTAATGCAGTGAGCGCTCAGCTACGATCTACTCTCTTCTGCAAGAAGGAAGTCAGTACCAAGACTAAGTTATCTGTGCACCGTTCAATCTTTCGACCAACTTTGTTGTATGGGAGCGAAAGCTGGGTGGATTCAGGTTACCTTATCAATAAGGTTGAGGTTACGGATATGAAAGTAGCTAGGATGATTGCAGGTACTAGTAGATGGGAACAATGGCAGGAGGGTGTCCACAATGAGGAAATCAAAGAAAAACTGGGAATGAACTCCATAGATGTAGCAGTCAGGGCGAACAGGCTTAGATGGTGGGGTCATGTTACACGCATGGGAGAAGCAAGGTTACCCAAGAGACTCATGGGTTCAGTAGTAGAGGGTCGGAGGAGTCGGGGTAGACCAAGGAGAAGGTACCTGGATTCGGTTAAAATGATTTTGAAGTAATAGGTTTACCATCAGAAAGAGCACCAATGTTAGCACTGAATAGGAGATCGTGGAGGAATTTTATAAGGGGGCTATGCTCCAGACTGAACGCTGAAAGGCATAATCAGTCTTAAATGATTGGTTGGTTGGTTTGTGGGATTAAAGGGACCAGACTGCAACGGTCATCGGTCCCTTGTTCCAAAACTTAAAAACTACCACACAGAGTAAAAAACGGATAATAGAGACAACAGACAACACAGGAGAAGAAAAACTCAGACAAAGAACAGACATAACAAATTAAAATCACACAGAGTGTGGCAGTGGTTGGCCGACCATAGAATAAAAAGGGAAAAGCCAACCACCGAGAACACATTAAAAACTCAGTTTAAAACCGTAGGCCAAAGGCCAGAATCAACACAAAACAATAAAATAAAACATAAACACTCATATTAAATGATAAAAAACCCCTGCCCGAATAAAACGTAAAACTAAGCCAGCCATAGCAGAGTCATCAGTTAAAAGGGCAGGGAGCGTATCAGGCAGCGCAAATGTCCGCCTGACCACAGCTAAAAGGGGACAGGCCAACAAAATGTGGGCCACTGTCAAAGCCGCCCCACAGCGACATACAGGAGGGTCCTCCCGGCGCAGTAAATAACTGTGTGTCAGCCGGGAGTGGCCAATGCGGAGCCGACAAAGGACGACTGAGTCCCTGCGGTTAGCTCGCATGGATGACCGCCACACAGTCGTCGTCTCCTTAATGGCACGGAGTTTATTGGGCGTGATCCGATCGCGCCATTCAACGTCCCAAAGCGAAAAAACTTTTCGGCGGAGGACCGCTCGCAAATCAGTCTCTGGGAGGCCAACATCCAGAGATGGTTGCCTGGTGGCCTCTTTCGCCAGGCGGTCAACACGTTCATTGCCCGGGATACCGACATGACTGGGGGTCCACACAAAGACCACAGAGCGGCCGCAACGGGCAAGAGTATGCAGGGACTCATGGATAGCCATCACCAGACGAGAACGAGGAAAACACTGGTCGAGAGCTCGTAAACCGCTCAGAGAATCGCTACAGATAACGAAGGACTCACCTGAGCAGGAGCGGATATACTCTAGGGCACGAAAGATGGCGACCAGCTCAGCAGTGTAAACGCTGCAGCCATCCGGCAAGGAACGTTGTTCGGAATGGTCTCCTAGAGTTAGCGCATACCCGACACGACCAGCAACCATCGAACCGTCAGTGTAAACAATTCCAGAGCCCTGATACGTGGCCAGGATGGAATAAAAGCGGCGGCGGAAGGCCTCTGGAGGGACTGAGTCCTTCGAGCCCTGTGCCAAGTCGAACCGAAGGCAAGGGCGAGGAACACACCACGGGGGTGTACGCAGAGGTGCACGGAAAGGAGGTGGAACAGGGAAAAACCCAAGCCCGGAGAGAAGCTCCTTGACGCGTACGGCGATCGGACAACCCGACCGGGGCCGACGGTCTGGCAGATGGACGACTGACTGCGGGAACAGGAGACGATAGTTTGGATGCCCGGGCAAGCGAAAAACATGGGCAGCATAAGCGGCCAGTAAATTTTGGCGCCGTAACCGCAGGGGAGGGACACCTGCCTCCCCAAGTATGCTGTCCACTGGGCTGGTCCGGAAAGCACCAGTGGCAAGGTGTATCCCGCTGTGTAGGATTGGGTCCAGCACCCGCAACGCAGATGGGGATGCTGAGCCATAAGCCAGGCTCCCATAATCCAGACGAGACTGGATTAACGCCTGATAGAGACGTAACAGGGTAGATCGGTCGGTGCCCCAGCGGGTGTGGCTCAAGCATCTCAGAGCATTTAGATGCCGCCAACACGCCTGTTTAAGCTGCCGAATATGAGGCAGCCAAGTCAGCCGGGCATCAAAAACTACACCCAAAAACCGGTGGGTCTCCACCACAGCAAGGAGTTCGTCGGCAAGATAAAGCCGCGGCTCAGGATGGACTGTTCGGCGCCGGCAGAAATGCATAACGCGGGTCTTGGCAGCCGAAAACTGAAAACCATGCGCTACAGCTCAAGACTGCGCCTTGCGGATAGCGCCCTGTAGCTGACGTTCAACAGCTGCAATGCCAGTAGAGCGGTAGTACAGGCAGACGTTGTCAGCATACAGGGAAGCGGAGACAGAATTTCCCACCGCCGCAGCGAGACCGTTTATTGCGATTAAAAACAGGCAGACACTGAGGACAGATCCCTGTGGTACCCCGTTCTCCTGGACTCGGGAGGAACTATGGGAGGCCGCGACTTGCATGCGGAAGGTACGATACGACAGAAAATTTCGGATAAAGATCGGCAGAGGGCCCCGAAGACCCCATCCATTAAGTGTAGAAAGTATGTGATGACGCCAAGTCGTATCGTACGCCTTCCGCATGTCGAAAAAGACAGCGACCAGGTGCTGACGGCGGGCAAAGGCAGTACGGATGGCCGACTCCAGACTCACCAGATTGTCGGTGGCGGAGCGGCCTTTACGGAACCCACCCTGACACGGAGCCAGAAGGCCCCGAGACTGCAGTACCCAATTCAAGCGCCAGCTCACCATCCGTTCGAGAAGCTTGCAAAGAACGTTGGTGAGGCTGATGGGGCGGTAGCTGTTCACCTCCAAAGGGCTCTTGCCCGGTTTCAAAACGGGGATGACAATCCTTTCCCGCCATTGCGACGGAAACTCACCCTCGAGAGGAGTCGTCGCTTGCAGTCCACTGAAAGGTGTTTCAGCATCTGACAGTGGATGCGATCTGGCCCAGGAGCGGTATCAGGGCAAGCGGCAAGGGCACTGTGAAATTCCCACTTACTGAATGGAGCATTGTAGGATTCAGAATGGTGGGTGCGAAAAGAAAGGCTCCGACGTTGCATCCGCTCTTTAATGGAGCGGAAGGTCAGGGGGTAATTGGAAGAAGCGGAACTCAGAGCAAAATGCTCTGCCAATCGGTTGGCAATTTCGTCGGAGTCTGTACAAACTGTGAGAGCGCAGGGACGCTGACAGGAGTCCGATAGCCATTGAGGCGTCGAATCTTGACCCAGACCTGCGATGGAGAGACATGGAGGCCAATGGTGGACACATACCGCTCCCAGCACTCCTGCTTGCTTTGGCAGATAAGGCGGCGGGCCCGCGCACGCAGACGTTTGAAGGTAATGAGGTGTTCAATGCAGGGATGTCGCTTGTGACGCTGTAGCGCCCGCCGGCGATCTTTAATCGCTGCAGCGATCTCAGGCGACCACCAAGGCACAGTCCGCCGCCGAGGGGACCCAGAGGAGCGGGGAATGGCAGATTCGGCGGCAGTAACGATGCCGGTGGTGACCGATTGAACCACCGCATCAATGTCATCATTAGAGAGAGGCTCAAGAGCGGCAGTGGAGGAGAACAAGTCCCAGTCAGCCTTATTCATTGCCCACCTGCAAGGGCGCCCAGAAGACTGACGCTGTGGCAGTGACAGAAAGATCGGAAAGTGGTCACTACCACACAGGTCGTCATGCACTCTCCATTGGACAGATGGTAAGAGGCTAGGGCTGCCGATCGAAAGGTCAATGGCGGAGTACGTGCCATGCGCCACACTGAAGTGTGTGAAGGAACCATCATTTAACAGCGAAAGATCGAGCTGTGCCAATAAATGCTCAATGGTGGCGCCTCGACCTGTCGCCACTGACCCATCCCACACAGGGTTATGGGCGTTGAAGTCGCCCAGTAATAAGACAGGTGGCGGCAATTGGGCTATCAGCGCAGCCAGGACATGCTGCGCGACATCACCATCCGGTGGAAGGTAAAGACTGCAGACACTAACAGCCTGTGGCGTTCACACCCGAACAGCGACAGCCTCTAAAGCTGTTTGTAGAGGGATAGACTCGCTGTGAAGAGAGCTAAGGACCTATATGAAGACGCCACCAGAGACCCTTTCATAAGCTGCCCGGTTCTTATAATAACCCCGATAGCTACGGAGGGCAGGGGTTCGCATTGCTGGAAACCAAGTTTCCTGAAGAGCAATGCAGAAGAAAGGGTGAACGCTGATCAAGTTGTCGGAGCTCAGCTAGATGGTGGAAGAAACTGCTGCAGTTCCACTGGAGGATGGAATTATCCATGGCTGAGAAAGGCGTGACGGGACTGGGAAGGCAGGTTACGCCGCTGGGTCACCTGCCACATCCGATGGAGCACCGGTGCAAGTGCTATCCATTGCGTCTGAGGGACCGGCGAGATCGATGTCCTCAGCGGACGCAAGGATCTCCACCTCATCCTCAGACGCAGAGCTTTTAGGTAGCGGTGGGGTAGGTGCCACCGCAGGTGTCTTGGTCTTACGGGTCTTCAATGTCGTTTTCTCTCGCTGTTCCTTTGGTTGTCGTTGCTGGGAGGGCTTATTGGAGTCAGTCTCCGGGACCGAAGATGATCGCGAAGCTCGTCGACCAGCGACCTGTGGCTTCTTCAGCCACTGGTTGGTGTCTGCTGTGCCGCTGGTAGGAACCTGGGAAGGGAGTGACCCAAGGGATCCCTTCCGAGCGAGAGAAGCCGAAGAATACTTACGCTTCTCCGGCTTAGAAGTGGGGACTGGTGTCCCTGGTGGTTTAGTGGGTGCTGCTCCCGAGGTAGATGGTGTGGGAGCAACAGCGAGAGAAGGGGCCCCCATCGTCAAGGGGGCAGGTGTCCTCTGACTGAGAGCTGACTGTTTGTGGTGCAGCTAAAGGAGCTGGGGCAGGAGTGACAGTTGAGGCATAAGATGCCATCATGCGCACGGGATGTAGCCGTTCAAATTTCCGCTTAGCCTCAGTGTAAGTCAGTCGGTCCAGGGTCTTATATTCCATGATTTTGCGTTCTTTCTGTAAGATCCTGCAGTCTGGCGAGCAAGGTGAATGAGGCTCTCCACAGTTGACACAGATGGGAGGCGGAGCACATGGAGTATCGGAATGAGATGGGCGTCCGCAATCTCGACATGTGAGGCTGGAAGTGCAGCGGGAAGACATATGGCCGAACTTCCAGCACTTAAAGCACCGCATCGGGGGAGGGACGTCACAACGGTACACCATCACCTTGACCTTCTCCGGTAATGTATCACTCTCGAAGGCCAAGATGAAGGCACCGGTAGCAACCTGATTGTCCCTCGGACCCCGATGAACGCGCCGGACGAAATGAACACCTCTACGCTCTAAGTTGGCGCGCAGCTCGTCATCAGACTGCAAAAGTAGGTCCCTGTGGAAAATAACACCCTGGACCATATTTAAACTCTTATGTGGGGTGATGGTAACGTTAACATCCCCCAACTTGTCACAAGCAAGTAACCTGCGTGACTGGGCGGACGATGCCGTTTTTATCAAAACTGACCCAGAGCGCATTTTGGACAAGCCCTCCACCTCCCCAAACTTGTCCTCTAAATGCTCTACAAAGAACTGAGGCTTCACGGAGACAAAGGATTCCCCATCAGCTCTGGTACAGACGAGATACCGGGGCGAATACGTGTCACTGTCATTCATTGCCTTTCGTTCCTCCCATGGTGTGGCCAGGGATGGGAACGATTTGGGGTCATAAACGTTACCTTTAAAATGAGCCCTCGAACGCTTAGAGACTGCTGGTGGCTGGCCACCAGCAAGAGATGATGTGCCACGCTTCATTGCGGGTCATCCGCCCTGATGCCACCTACTCCGACCAAGGGCCCTCCCCACGGGAGCCATCCAGCCACAGCAAGGACCACCTGGCAGGATGGCCGTTGCCGGGAGTCCCGATACCCCAGGACGATGGGCATCTACTCCTTGGCATACGTGGGGAGTTAACGGCGCAGGCATCAGTAGAGCGATCCCTGTGTTGTCAGGGGGCTACAACCAACAGGGTACATGGCGGCCCCACCACAACGGACTGGCTACCGTGCTGGATCTTAGGTGCAAAAATGTCCGAGGTCGTCGTCGCAGTTAAAAGCAACACTGCAGAGTGCAGCGTGGTAATCGCACCCAGTGACGTATCCCCGCCCAAGAGACGGAAAACGAGCGGGACACCATTGCAACGACGAGAAAGCCGGCTAAAGGTCTCAATGCACGACGGATACAGTGCACCATGTAAGGCGCCCTTCCCCAATTGGCTCGCTCTTCGGAATAATTTAGAAGTCAAACCCGAGAGGGGACCATCACATAAGGCCGAAACATTTGAGACTCCTTTTAGTCGCCTCTTACGACAAGCAGGAATACCGCGGGCCTATTCTAACCCCCGAACCCGCAGGGGGAAGTCTTAAATGATGATGATGATAAAGTTTCTCGTTTCAGTTGACAGAGGGGAATATTTATCTTTTCTATTGTGCATGCTTAAAAAAGTTTAAGCTCAGCAGTATTTTCGATGTATGAAGCTATTTTGTTTCCTGTTCAGAATTCCATTCGTTGAAAACGACTGTGATCTAATGACTGGCAACAGTTGGACATTTACACATGTAAATTAGTTCACATTTCCAGTGACGATGTCAAACGAAAATAAATAAATAAATAAATAAATAAAAGAAACGAGTTAATTGTAAGGGGGTTCGGGTAAGTTTCGATAGCAAAATGGATCAAGTAAACATAGTTACTTGAATGTAAAATTTCCGAAGCTTGCAATGGGGCAAAGCATCTTCTCATATTGATCTACGTTTGTTGATCTACGTTTGTTTCGACAGGATTCAGTAATACAGAACTATGATCTTCATTTGTAGCTTTATGATAGTAAGCAAATCTTTCATCTAAATGAAACTGCAGAATCCAAAACAATACCAAACATTTTGTCCAAAAATTTATAGTGATAAGCACGCCCAGGCGTTTCTGTCTGCAGCAGACGTGGCGTTCGCCGTGCCTACCTGACGTGACGTCACCAACAAGCGCTGAGGCCTTCCTTTGAGTCGGTGTTGATTAAGTGCATTATATCTGTAGGGTACTGATTCATTTTGGGTGATTAAGCTGAAGAATATGTACTACAGGGCTTCTGCTAGAGTTCATCTGGTCAGTCAAAAGCGTACAACTGAAATAGGGTTCACGCAAGGAGCTTGAAAAAAAAATCAACAAATTTATATCAGACCTGGAAGTAGTTTTCATATTGTTGAACTGGAAGGAAAATGAAGGAATTTGTATTCATGGAACATACTTGAACCATCTACTTTTCATGAACAAATTTTTGCTTTAGCTACAACTGTTTCCACTATTTACGTCTTAGGCACTTCTACATTTTGGCTTCACGTTCTTCTTCCCTCCTTAGCCTTCTCAGTTATTTGTTGAATCTATTCCAGTCTCTGCCTGTGTTCCCCTGAAGCCTCCCTCTACTACTACCCAACTTATTCTCTGATGTCTTAACACCTGCCGTATCATCCTGCCTCTTCTTCTTGTCGGTGTTTTCCTTATGTTCATTTTCTAGGGGATTTTGCGGATAGTCTCCTCGTTCCTTACCTTACCTGCCCACCTAATTTTCAACATTCTCCTGTAGCACCACACCTCAAATGCATCGATTCTCCTCTATTCTGGTTTTTCCATAGTCCGTGATTCACTAACATACAATGCTGTGCTCCTACGTGCATGGTCAGACATTTATTCCTCAAACAAAGACTGTAAGTAGGCTGTTTAGGTTTTTATGTTGGTAACGCCACGTCGTGCTGTGTATGAAAATCGCTGACTGCGCTGTGTACAGTCTGTGGCTGGTTGGACTCATTGTTGGAATATTAGCTTGTGTAGTGTTGGGCAGTTGGGTGTGAACAGCGCGTAGCGTTGGACAGTTGGAGGTGAGCCGCCAGCAGTGGTGGATGTGGGGTGAGAGACGCCAGAGTTTTGAGCGGATGATCTGGACGTGTGTCCATCAGAAAAAGGAAATTTGTTTACATAATTGTTTGTTCTCCATCAAAATCTATCATTTGCTAACTATGCCTATCAGTAGTTAGTGCCTTCAGTAGTTAGAATCTTTTATTTAGCTGGCAGTAGTGGCGCTCGCTGTATTGCAGTAGTTCGATTAACGAAGATTTTTGTGAGGTAGGGGATTCATGAAAGGTATAGGTTATTGTTAGTCAGGGTCATTCTTTTGTAGGGATTATTGAAAGTCAGATTGCGTTGCGCTAAAATATTGTCAGTTTAGTGATGATCAGAATGAGTAAAGAGAAAACTGAGTACGCTGAGTTTTACTCAACTGTTTCTGTATTAAATAACGTAAGAGTTTTTCCAGCACTGTCATTCTTCATTTTCAAAGGGGAAGTTTCAAGACCTAGCTTTGACACTAATACACTTGTTTTGACCAAGAATGACGTCTTTGCCTGTGCTGGTCTACTTTTTATGCCTTGCCTCGTCCATCTTGTGTGACTTTACTTTCTAGGCAGAAGACTTTTCTTAACCTGGACTATTTCGTCATCGCCAGTTTTGATGTAGACTGTATCACTAATCTCATTTCTCCTACTCCTTATTACTTTCGTGGTTATTCGGTTTATTCTCACTCAATATTCTGTACTCATTCGACTGTTCATTCCATTCAAGAGGTACTGAAAATCTCCCTCATTTTACTGAAAACTGCCGTATCATCGGAAAGCCTTATTACTGATATCATTTCACTCCGAATTTTACTTCCACTTCTTAATCTTTCTTTTGTTTACGTCACTGCTTCTTCGATGTAGAGCCTGTACAAAAGGGGGCGAGAGATGGCATCCCTGTCTTACAGCCCACGTAATCCCAGCACTTCGTTTTTGGTCGTCCATTCTTATTTTTACCTCTTGGTTCTTGTATCTGTTATTTATTACCCGCCTTTCCGTATAGCTTACACCTATTTACTGAGGATAAGAACGACTTGCGCAGTTTTTCCTAGATCGACAAATCCTGTGAACTGTCTTGATTTTTTCCTAGGACTTTCTACCGTTATCTGCTGCTACGTCAGAACTGCCTCTGTGGCGCCTTTACCCTTGGTAAAGCCGAAATGGTCGCTGTTTAATAGATGTTCACTTTTCTCTTCCATTCTTCTGTCCATTACTGTTTCCAGCATTTTGTATACGTCAACTGTTGAGCTGATGGTGAGGTAGTTCACGCACGTAGCTGTCTTTCCTGTCTTCGGTATGGTATTAAGTATATTTTTCCGGAAGTCAGATGGGACGTCTCCAGACACACGAGATTCCACAAACCAACTCAACAGTCCATTGATTACGTCATATTTACTTCTAAGTGTTGGATTCGACAGTAGATGTAAAACTTCTAACAACATTCTTGTCGTAATGAATGTAACCCATACTAATATTATAAATGTGATGGTAAGTTTTTTAAGTTTTCTCAGCTAAACCGCAGAACCAATTTCTATTAAATATGACAAGAAGACCTCGAGAAATTTCTGAGAACAATACCTCGTAAAACTCCTGGTAACCTATTAAGTAACTTGTTTAGCAAATGGCGGTCTAAAGTGCAGGACAGTGAAAAGCAGAACACATGGCATGTACTAAATGATGAGTTGCCTCGAGGGTCTGTTATTGTTCCGGTGTTATTCAGTCTCTACAAAGGAAGTTTGACCTGTCGGAAGCTGCAAAATGCAGACTGTCTTGCAATTTCATTTCAGAGTGAGGATTTTTCTGAATCTGAAGGACAGTTAACGGACAGCCCCACTAAACTCTACGAAAATTTTGAGACGAGACGACTTAGGCCCAGCGTTTCTAAAACAGAAGTACGCCTTTTGCATCTCTCTAGTCGTCTAGCGACAGTAAAAATCAGCCACAGTTATGTTGTCTTGGCATAGCCAAATACGATGATAAGCCAAGATACCTTGGTGTGACATTAGACAGAACGCTCAGATATGGTAGCCAAATGAATTAAGTTTGGAAACTAGACGGCTGAAAGGTATTTGATTTGACATCCAGTAGCGAAAAGCCGATTCCAGCATCCATCTCTGAAAAGATGGACGCACAGCAGTTTGCTAAGAAGGGCGGGGTATTTATGTTGGCGCTTCCAGGGCGGTCTGCGGCATTGGGGGTGGTTATGACGTCATGTATGCTGGTTTCACTTCGCTGTCACCCTCCTACTGCCTTCAGCCTTTAGCAACTTCAACTTTCAGAGTCTCTTTGCTGCTGGCCCGGCACCTAAATATATACTGTTGGATGTACCTAGGCCTCCTTACGACTGCCTGCTTCGTCGCAAGTACGACGGTATCTCTTGGATTCCATGCCTCGTATGCAGTCATGGGCGCTAGGTGGATCTCCACACTGTGACAGACTCCGTGTTTCACGCAACTTGCTCAGCAGTTCCCCCTAGCTGGCAGTCTACTGGTCGTTGACTCAGGCAGTCCAGATTCCGGGAGCCGCCACGGAGGAACTTGGACGAATTTTTTTTGTGTCCGCTGGGAATACTATCCCGAGGTGCAACGGTACACAAACGGCCATCCAGTAACTCGTTCAGGATTTCTCTCTAGCTGTCAGTCAACTGGTCACTGACACAGGCAGTCCAGCTTCCAGGAGCTGCCATGTTAGAACTTGGACTGATTTTTAGTTTCATCTGGAGGTACTGTCCTGGGGCCTAACACTATTCTTTACTGGTAGCCTTTTCCTTTCAGAATAGCTGGTGGAGAATTGTGTAGTAGCAGGGATGGAGGTATACATCGCTTTTGCAGATTTAGGAAAGGTTTCTAGAACTGTGGAAGGCTCTGAAAGATGACGATATGGATGGCTACCCTGTACAGATTGTAGTTTTCAGATTTAAAAAGAGTTGTCAGAAGCTGTTAACGTCACAATAGCTCTACGACATAGGCAGACACTTGCTTAGCTTGTAAGGTGGTGTGGTCTCCTGACCTTCGTTTCTTACATATTCTCCGTCCTCACAATCGTATTCTGCACATCAAGCTGCTTCATTTGAATCCAAAATCGATAAGGTAGAGTCAATTTTGCATGAATTCATGTAAGCGATATGCAAATCTAAGAAGTAAATGGCAAGTGCGCACCAAGGTTGAAAAAATCGAGGCTGGCATACACAACATTACAGCCACAGGAATTTTCGTTCTAAAGAGGCAACCAGCCCGCTGGGAGGCCCGTCCCTTCAGAGGGGTGAGTCAACACACACCTACTTTGGCTGGAGCAACCACCCAGAGAGAGGACAGCTTTTGTCAGAGCGAAGGGATAACGACCCTCGTGTTCGACTTAAAAACAAATTCCACTAAATTGTGTGGGAGTGCCCAGAAGACATATTTTGATGGACCGACTGAGTAGTTATGCAGCTCTCACAGGAGGACAGTATACGCCTAACAGAGATGCTAAATATTTCCGCATTGGTCGACTTAAAGAAAACGTCACTCTCATGTTTAAAATATTTCTGACGCAAAGAGCCAGAGGAGTGAGGGAAGACAGCGAAGGATATACCCTTGCAACTTTTCCATAAAAAGGATCCATTCCGTTGTCGCTCTTGGAGCAGGAACATGTAACGAGAGCGAGTGCGCTCGAACGTGTACGCAAAGAGCGAGGAACAAAGCCTCTCCTCAGTACTTCACTGGGAGAGCACCTCTGTCGTGAGCAAATCGCAGTGACGCTCTATATTGAGTCACTCGTGATTAAGTGTTGTTCACTGTGTTGGTTGAAATGGTTCAAATGGCTCGGAGCACTATGGGACTTAACTTCTGAAGTCATCAGTCCCCTAGAACCTAGAACTACTTAAACCTAACTAACCTAATGACACCACACACTGTGTTGGCTGCCACACTTATAGTCCGGTGTGAACACGGACAGAGTACTAGTTAAATGCCTGCAAGCGAATACTGAGTGGCATTGGGGTGGACTGGTTACCTGACCAGTGTACCACGCCAATAGTTAGCCTAGAGGCAGATAGGAATCCTAGGCTTCATCAAGGCGTAGGAAGAGTTTGGTTGGCGAAGGTCAATGCAGATAGAAAGGGATAGCTGTGTTATTTGTCAGCAGCGAGCAATGCAGGCAGCAGTTGTCGCAGCTCACAGTATTGTGCGCTACAGCGTATGCGAGCCCTGTCTGTGCTCCATAACAGTACACTCCATTAAATTTCTCACGCGACAGCCTTGACCTTACCTAGAAAAGCTATTCAAGTTATGTAGGTGCAGCTCTCAGGCATTCTGCCGAGTAAATAACATTCTTAAAGAAAAGGGAGTAGAGAATCTTTCCATACTTCGTAAAATAAAGGAACTTGCATCCTTCCTGCAGCAGTGTACCGTAGGTCTCTAGAAGAGCGTAGCGTTCCAAAGGATTGGAAAAGGGACGTCGAACAGATGTGCAGAACTATAGACCTATATCTCTAATATCGATCAGTTGCAGAATTTTGGAACACGTATTATGTTCGAGTATAATGACTTTTCTGGAAACTAGAAATCTACTCTGTAGGAATCATCATGGGTATCGAAAAAGACGATCGTGTGAAATCCAGCTCGCGCTATTCGTCCACGAGACTCAGAAGGCCATAGACACGGGTTCCCAGGTAGCTGCCGTGTTTCTTGACTTCTGCAAGGCGTTCGATACAGTCTCCCACAGTCGTTTAATGAAAAAAGTAAGAGCATATGGACTATCAGACCAATTGTGTGATTGGATTGAAGAGTTCCTAGATAACAGAACGCAGCACGTCATTCTCAATGGAGAGAGGTCTTCCGAAGTAAGAGTGATTTCAGGTGTGCCGCAGGGGAGTGTCGTAGTACCGTTGCTATTCACAATATACATAAATGATCTTATGGATAACATCACAAGTTCACTGAGGCTTTTTGCGGATGATGCTGTGGTATATCGAGAGGTTGTAACAATGGAAAATTGTACCGAAATGCAGGAGGATCTGCAGCGAATTGACGCATGGTGCAGGCAATGGCAATTGAGTCTCAATGTAGACAAGTGTAATGTGCTGCAAATACATAGAAAGTAAGATCCCATATCATTTAGCTACAATATAGCATGTCAGCAAATGGAAGCAGTTAATTCCATAAATTATCTGGGAGTACGCATTAGGAGTGATTTAAAATGGAATGATCATATAAAGTTGATCGTTGGTAAAGCAGATGCCAGACTGAGATTCATTGGAAGAATCGTAAGGAAATGCATTCCGAAAACAAAGGAAGTAGGTTACAGTACGCTTGTTCGCCCAGTGCTTGAATACTGCTCAGCAGTGTGGGATCCGTACCAGATAGGGTTGATACACTCCTGGAAATGGAAAAAAGAACACATTGACACCGGTGTGTCAGACCCACCATACTTGCTCCGGACACCAGGAACCGCGGTGTTGGCCGTCGAATGGCGCTAGCTGCGCAGCATTTGTGCACCGCCGCCGTCAGTGTCAGCCAGTTTGCCGTGGCATACGGAGCTCCATCGCAGCCTTTAACACTGATAGCATGTCGCGACAGCGTGGACGTGAACCGTATGTGCAGTTGACGGACTTTGAGCGAGGGCGTATAGTGGGCATGCGGGAGGTCGGGTGGACGTACCGCCGAATTGCTCAACACGTGGGGCGTGAGGTCTCCACAGTACATCGATGTTGTCGCCAGTGGTCGGCGGAAGGTGCACGTGCCCGTCGACCTGGGACCGGACCGCAGCGACGCACGGATGCACGCCAAGACCGTAGGATCCTACGCAGTGCCGTAGGGGACCGCACCGCCACTTCCCAGGAAATTAGGGACACTGTTGCTCCTGGGGTATCGGCGAGGACCATTCGCAACCGTCTCCATGAAGCTGGGCTACGGTCCCGCACACCGTTAGGCCGTCTTCCGCTCACGCCCCAGCATCGTGCAGCCCGCCTCCAGTGGTGTCGCGACAGGCGTGAATGGAGGGACGAATGGAGACGTGTCGTCTTCAGCGATGAGAGTCGCTTCTGCCTTGGTGCCAATGATGGTCGTATGCGTGTTTGGCGCCGTGCAGGTGAGCGCCACAATCAGGACTGCATACGACCGATGCACACAGGGCCAACACCCGGCATCATGGTGTGGGGAGCGATCTCCTACACTGGCCGTACACCACTGGTGATCGTCGAGGGGACACTGAATAGTGCACGGTACATCCAAACCGTCATCGAACCCATCGTTCTACCATTCCTAGACCGGCAAGGGAACTTGCTGTTCCAACAGGACAATGCACGTCCGCATGTATCCCGTGCCACCCAACGTGCTCTAGAAGGTGTAAGTCAACTACCCTGGCCAGCAAGATCTCCGGATCTGTCCCCCCATTGAACATGTTTGGGACTGGATGAAGCGTCGTCTCACGCGGTCTGCACGTCCAGCACGAACGCTGGTCCAACTGAGGCGCCAGGTGGAAATGGCATGGCAAGCCGTTCCACAGGACTACGTCCAGCATCTCTACGATCGTCTGCATGGGAGAATAGCAGCCTGCATTGCTGCGAAAGGTGGATATACACTGTACTAGTGCCGACGTTGTGCATGCTCTGTTGCCTGTGTCTATGTGCCTGTGGTTCTGTCAGTGTGATCATGTGATGTATCTGACCCCAGGAATGTGTCAATAAAGTTTCCCCTTCCTGGGACAATGAATTCACGGTGTTCTTATTTCCATTTCCAGTAGTGTAGAAGAGATGGGATCCGTACCAGATAGGGTTGATAGAAGAGATAGAGAAGATCCAACGAAGAGCAGCGCGCTTCGTTACAGGATCATTTACTAATCGGGAAAGCGTTACGGAGATGATAGATAAATTCCAGTGGAAGACTCTGCGGGAGAGACGCTCAGTAGCTCGGTACGGGCTTTTGTTGAAGTTTCGAAAACATACCTTCACCGAGGAGTCAAGCAGTATATTGCCCCCTCCCACGTATATCTCGCGAAGAGACCATGAGGATAAAATCAGAGAGATTAGAGCCCACACAGAGGCATACCGACAATCTTTCTTTCCACGAACAATACGAGACTGGAATAGAAGGGAAAACCGATAGAGGTATGCAAGGTACCCTCCGGCACACACCGTCAGGTGGCTTGCGGAGTATGGATGTAGATGTAGAATACCATTCCTATCCATAACAGGCAATCTACTGTTCCGAAAAGAACCCAGAAATTTATTAATTTATAAGAAAAAGTTTCACTTCATATCTAAGAATTTTTTTGCAATAAATAATATTTTTCGTTCGTTTGATGTTTTTCTTACACTAACTAGCAACACTCCAGTACCCAAGTATTCCACTAGTTATGTAATAATATAGAATATTCTTCTGTCTTTTCCTTACAGCGGACGACTCCAGAAGATATTTGTTGCTGATTTTTTTCCAAGAAGTTCTTGTTGGTACTTTAGGAGCGCCTGTTTGACTTCTGTAGTAGTGTGAGGTGGAAATTGTTTCTTGCAGGAGCCAAAGGGTACTTATTGGGTTCAATCCATTGCGCAACTTGACAAAGTAAAACCCACACACACAAGTTTCTTCTTTATGACTGCGCTGGGAGGAGAGGACCGACGAGTGTCGACGACTAAAGTGTTCGCTGCCCTGTTTCCGCTACGCCCACGCCTTGGCCGCTGTGTGTGCGACATAGGGAGAGAGAGAGAGAGAGAGAGAGAGAGAGAGGGGGGGGGTTGGGGGGGGGGCAGCACCCGTGCCAGGCGAGGTTGAGACAGGCGTCGGTGTCTGTGTCAGTGGGGCCACGCTTGATGACGTCGGCGCGTCACGTCGCCTGTTATGAGACGGGTTCGACTGCGCCGAGCTGCGAGGGAGTGCAGCTGAGCTCACCGGCCACTAGCCGCCGCCCGGCATTCCTTGGACGCTCGCCCGGCGGAGCGGTTGAGCCACGTGTCCCGCAGACAGGCTGCTCTCTCTCTCTCTCTCTCTCTCTCTCTCTCTCTCTTTCTGGCCATTTGGCGCACGTGCCGGCTACAGCGGCGCAAACTCGAGATGCGGGCACGCGCGCTAATGTTTGCGAACTGGCTCACTGCTGACCGGTTCTTTTTCGTAGCCGTGCACTTTCACTCTGCCGTTCCATTTTTAGGCTATATAACAATCAGTGGGAATATAAGGAGATGGGACCTGGATAAACTGAGTAAACCAGAGGTTGAACAGAGTTTCAGGGAGAGCATAAGCGAACAATTGACAGTATTGGGGGGAAGAAATACAGTAGAAGAAGAATGGGTAGCTTTGAGGGATGAGGTAGTGAAGGCAGCACAGGATCAAGTAGGTAAAAAGACGAGGGCTAGTAGAAATCATTGGGTAACAGAAGATATATTGATTTTAATTGATAAAAGGCGAAAAGACAAAAATGCAGTAAATCAATCGGGCAAAAAGGAATGCAAATGTCTCAAAAATGAGATCGATAGGAAGTGCAAACTAGCTAAGCATGGATGGCTACAGGACAAATGTAATGACGTAGAGGCTTATCTCACTAGGGCTAACATAGATACTGCCTACAGGAAAATTAGAGAGACCTGTCGAGAAAAGAGAACCACTTGTATGAGTATCAAGAGCTCAGATGGAAACCCAGTTCTAAGCAAAAAAGGGAAAGCAGAAAGGTGGAAGGAGTATATAGAGGGTCTATACAAGGACGATGTACTTGAGGACAATATTATAGAAATGGAAGAGGATGTAGATGAAGATGAAATGGGAGATATGAAACTGCGTGAAGAGTTTGACAGACCACTGAAAGGCCTAAGTCGAAACAAGGCCCCAGGAGTAGACAACATTCCATTAGAACTACTGACGGCCTTGGGAGAGCCAGTCCTGACAAAACTCTACCATCTGGTGAGCAAGATGTGTGAGACAGGCGAAATACCCTCAGACTTCAAGAAGTATATAATAATTCCAATCGCAAAGAAAGCAGGTGTTGACAGATGTGAAAATTACCGAACTATCAGTTTAATAAGTCACGGCTGCAAAATACTAACGCGAATTCTTTACAGACGAATGGAAAAACTGGTAGAAGCGGACCTCGGGGAAGATCAGTTTAGATTCCGTAGAAATGTTGGAACACGTGAGGCAATACTGACCTTACGACTTATCTTGGAAGAAAGATTAAGAAAAGGCAAACCTACGTTTCTAGCATTTGTAGACTTAGAGAAAGCTTTTGACAATGTTGACTGGAATACTCTCTTTCAAATTCTGAAGGTGGCAGGGGTAAAATACAGGGAGCGAAAGGCTATTTACAATTTGTACAGAAACCAGATGGCAGTTATAAGACTCAAGGGGTATTAAAGGGAAGCAGTGGTTGGGAAGGGAGTGAGACAGGACGTTATTCAATCTGTATATTGAGCAAGCAGTGAAGGAAACAAGCCGGCCGCGGCGGTCTCGCGGTTCTAGGCGAGCAGTCCGGAGCCATGCGACTGCTACGGTCGCAGGTTCGAATCCTGCCTCGGGCATGGATGTGTGTGATGTCCTTAGGTTAGTTAGGTTTAAGTAGTTCTAAGTTCTAGGGGACTAATGACCACAGCAGTTGAGTCCCATAGTGCTCAGAGCCATTTTAACCATTTTTTTTTAAGAAAACAAAAGAAATACTCAGAGTAGGTATTAAAATCCATGGAGAAGAAATAAAAACTTTGAGGTTCGCCGATGACATTGTAATTCTGTCAGAGACAGCAAAGGACTTGGAAGAGCAGTTGAACGGAATGGACAGTCTCTTGAAAGGAGGGTATAAGATGAACATCAAGAAAAGCAGAACAAGGATAATGGAATGCAGTCGAATTAAGTCGGATGATGCTGGGGGAATTAGATTAGGAAATGAGACACTTAAAGTAGTAAAGGAGTTTTGCTATTTGGGGAGTAAAATAACTGATGATGGTCAAAGTAGAGAGGATATAAAATGTAGACTGGCAATGGCAAGGAAAACGTTTCTGAAGAAGAGAAATTTGTTAACATCGAGTATAGATTTAAGTGTCAGGAAGTCTTTTCTAAAAGTATTTGTATGGAGTGTAGCCATGTATGGAAGTGAAACGTGGACGATAAATAGTTTGGACAAGAAGAGAATTGAAGCTTTCGAAATGTGGTGCTACAGAAGAATGCTGAAGATTAGATGGGTAGATCACATAACTAATGAGAAGGTACTGAATAGAATTGGTGAGAAGAGGAGTTTGTGGCACAACTTGACTATAAGAAGGGATCGGTTGGTAGGAAATATTCTGAGGCATCAAGGGATCACCAATTTAGTATTGGAGGACAGCGTGGAGAGTAAAAATCGTAGAGGGAGATCAAGAGATGAATACACTATACAGATTGAGAAGGATGTAGGTTGCAGTAGGTACTGGGAGATGAAGAAGCTTGCACAGGATAGAGTAGCATGGAGAGCTGCATCAAACCAGTCTCAGGACTGAAGGCCACAACAAGAAGAATAATAATAATCAGTGCTACTAAAACACTACACCGAGGAGACAAAAGTCATAGTATACCACCGTGCACTTATTCAGATGGCGGTGCTCTCTTGTGCACGAGGTGTAAATGGGCAGTGCGCTGGTGGAGTCGTCATTTGTACTCACATCCTCCATGTGAAAATGTTTCCCACTTGGTTACGGCCGCGCGGCGGGAATGTTAGCGGAATATTAGTTGGAGCTAGAGGCATAGCACCTACCATTCCGGAAATCGTTGAGGAGTTCAGTATTCCGACATCCAAAGCGTCAATAGTGTGCCCAGAGTAACAAATTTCAGGAATTACCTCAATACTGGACAATGATAGCCTTCACTTAGCGATCGAGAGCAGCGGCATTTATTTACAGCTGTCGGTGCTATTACGACAAGTTGAAAAGGCGAGTGGGGGAGAGAGGGAATGATATTTACGTGCATCTGACAAACTCTTTCCCTCGAAAGTTCCTCTTCTTCGTACCTCCTCTGTGTTACCACAGATGATGTGTCACTGATTTCACTTGTGCTAAGATTGCAGTACACGCGAGGTGCCTATTTGCATCCACTGCCCTCACTGAAATGCAGAACTTCTAATGAAAGGAACTGCTAGCGAGGAATCGACATTGTGTGAATAATTAAATTTCCAATTAGTTTGTTTATATGGGATGGCACTAGCTTTTTTATTGGCAGAACACGAGAAGCTGCACAGTTACAGGGTGACACACGGGAGACGGACGGTTTTGAACTGCGTAGTACTGAGGGTGCGGTGGTGGGAGGTGGTCGTGGTGGGGATAGTTCTGATCCACACGAGACGCCATTTCATTTACGCAGTCACTATGGAGCAGTGGGACTTGCAACGTCGACTGTTTGTGTGTGACAGTTTCGTGAAAAGTGGTGCGTCCATTATTGCTACGCAGCGATTGTTTCGTGCGCGGTTTAATGTCAGTAGACATGGAGCTCTTCCGAGCAATAACACAATCCTCAGATGGGTGGAAAACTTCAGATCAACTGGAAACGTACTGGATAAGAAGTATCCTGGCCCGAGACGCAGAGTAACGACAACAGAAAATGTTGAAAGGGTAAGGCAAGCGGCAGTCAGAAGCCCGGGACAGTCAGCTAGACGTCGTGCTAGTGAGTTACGAATCAACCGTGAATCGGTTAGACGAATTTTTCATAAATAATTAAAATTCCAGCCCTATAAAATGCGCATTGTCCAACAACTTAAGCAAACTGATTTTGCTGTACGAGAAAACTTCGCTTACAGAACGCAAGTGATTTTGGGACCGAATGAGAATGAAATTTTAATGATGAGCGATTAAGCTCTTTTTCCATTTAAAAAGGTCCGTGAATAAGCAAAACCTACGTTACTTGGCTCCAGAGCATCGACACCTCATCCACCAGCGTCCTCTACACTCAGAAAAAGTAACAATCTGGTGTGCTCTTGGCTCTGTTGGGATTGTTGGACCTCATGTTTTTGAAGAGAACGGGGCCACATTTACTGTTAATTCGGTTCGTTACGTTGTTATGCTTGAAATATTCTTGAAAGCAGAACTAAGAAGACGACGAATCCCTTTAAAACGCGTTCGGTTCCAGCAGGATGGGGCAACATCGCACACCGCAAACACTTCAATGACAGATCTTAGACGCATGTTCCCTGGCCGGATTATCTCACGTTCTGGCAATGTTCCTTGGCCTCCCAGGTCTCCCGACTTGTCAGTATGAGGTATCTTAAGAACTGTGTCTATAACCACAAACCACGAAATTTGGACGAGTTAGAGAATGCAATCATTCAAGAAATTGCTGCCATCCCTTCAGAGATTTCAGTACGTTTGATGGAGGATTTTGAGAAGAGACTTGAGTTCTGCATTCGAAATGATGGACATCACCTTGACCACATTATTTTTCACAAGTAAGTTTGTTAACTAAAATGGCAAATAATGAGCTCTGATTTTGTGTAAATAAACATGCATTTATTTTAAAGTTGGCTGAGTATTATTTCATTAAAAATCGTCCATCTCCCGTGTGTCACCATGTCCTTTCTTCAACAAAGTAATGAACTGGGTATTTCCGTAATTACTATCACGTTGTTCTGAATTGCAGGTCCAAATAACCGTATAACGCTAATAGGGTCCTTACTGACACTGACTGCAGCAAAGAACATGCCTGTCCTCTGACACTGCAAAACCAGCTGAGATTCACAAACTAGACATTTCTAATTAAGTCTTAACTGATACCATGGCAGACAACATGTCTGTCCTCCAAGACTGCCGAACCACTTCGCCCGCCATCCAGGTTAGGCGCGATCCGAAGATCACCGAAGTGATTCGTTTGCCTTTTTGTTTAGGAGTTGTTTATTATTCCGCTGCTTATTAATACTTGTGAAATAATGGAATGATAGCACGCTGTTGAGAGATGCTTTAATTTGAAACGCACTTACATGAGCTTTTTAGTATGTCTATTATTAATAACAGAAGACTATTGTTTTGGCGCGAACTTCCGAACTTAGCAGCCAATCTCAGAGAAGGATCACTATTTAGGCGGTCTTTCTCACGATACCTGTACCGAAGTAACCACCTGTCATCGGCACCTCGCACCACTGCTGCCTTCTCCACTGCTCTAACAAGGGAACCTCCCCATCGCACCCCCCCTCAGATTTAGTTATAAGTTGGCACAGTGGATAGGCCTTGAAAAACTGAACACAGATCAATCGAGAAAACAGGAACAAGTTGTGTGGAACTATGAAAAGAAATAAGAAAAATATACAAACTGAGTAGTCCGTGCGCAACATAGGCAACATCAAGGAGAGTGTCAGGTCAAGAGCGCCGTAGTCCTGTGGTTAGCGTTGGCAGCTGTGGAACGAGAGGTCTATGGTTCAAGTCTGCCTTCGAGTTAAAAGTTTAATTTCTTATTTTCGCAAAGTTATGATCTGTAAGTTCGTTCATTGACGTCTCTGTTCACTGTAATAAGTTTAGTGTCTGTGTTTTGCGACCGCACCGCAAAACCGTGCGATTAGTAGACGAAAGGATGTGCCTCTCCAATGGCAACAGAAAACATTTGATCGCAAGGTCATAGGTCAACCGATATCTCCACAGGAAAACACGTCTGATATATTCTATACGACACTGGTGACGGCATGTGCGTCACATGACAGGAATATGTTGTCGACCCACCTAACTTGTACACCTGGCGAATGGGTAAAAAGATTCTTCTACCTTGCCCGATTTAGGTTTTATTGTGGATGTGATAATTACTCCCAAAAAAGTGATGGAAGCATAAGAGTTTGTCACATAAACTGAAAATAAAAAATTAAACTTTTCACTGGAGGGAGGACTTGAACCAAGGACCTCTCGTTCCGCAGCTGCTCACACTAACCACGGGATCACAGCGCTCCTGAGTTCACATTCTCCTTGATGTTGCTTATCTTTCATATGGACTACTCAATTGGTATATTTTACTTATTTTTTCACAGTTCCACACAACTTCTTCCTGTTTTCTTGATTGATCTGTGTTCAGTTTTTCAAGGCCTATCCACTGTGCCCACTTATAACTAAATCTGAGGGGGGTGCGATGGGGAGGTTCCCTTGTAAGAAGAGCTTCTTGTAGCCGAATATGATGGCTGTAAAGCCAGATATATTACATTAACAGACAATCAACACTGCGTGAAATAATCGCAGAAATCAACGTGGGATGTACGGTACACGTATCAGCCAGGAGAGTTCGATGAAATCTGGCGTTGGTGGTCTGTGGCAGCAGACGACCAGCGTGATTGGCATTGCCAACAGCACGACATCGCCTGCAGCGCTTCTCCTGCGCTCGTGACCGTATAGGTTCGACCCTAGACGACTGGAAAACCGTGCTCTGGTCAGATGAGTCCCGATTTCATTTGGTAAGAAATGATGGTAGGCTTCGAGTGTGGCACAGACCCCACGAAACCGCGGACCAAAGCTGTGCAAGCTGTTGGTGCCTCCATAATGGTGTGGGATGTCTTTATGTGGAATGGACTGGGCCGCAGTTATCCCTGACTACTCCGAGACTTTTTCAACTATTCATGGACTTCATGTCCCAGAACGACGATTGAATTTACATGGATAACAATGTGCTATGTCTCTGGGCCACAACTGTTCGCAACAGGTTTCAAGAACATTCAGCACAACACGAGCGAATGGTTTGCCCACATAGATCGCTCGACATGAATTGCATTGAACATTGATGGGATGTAATCGAGAGCTCATGCCGTGTACAAAATCGTCCACCTGCAATGCTTTCACAGTTATGGTCGGATATAGAGACACCATAGCTCAGTTTTTCTGCAGCAGACTTCCAATCACTTGTTGTGTCCATGCCACGTCCGGTTGGTGCACCAGGCTTGGCAAAAGGATGTCCCACACGATATTAGGACGCATCCTATGACTTTTGTCACCTGTGTGTACTGATCAAATGTTTGAGCAAAGCGAAAACCAGACTTCCTATAAATTATACAGTGGATTTCTGCCCCCAGTTGTCATAGCCAAACGAAGAGTGGGGAAATGCAAAAATGAGGTATCGACCTGGTCAGCTTTACGTCTCATTTTGCGAAAATAAATACACTACTGGTTACTGAAATTGCTACACCACGAAGATGACGTGCTACACACTCGAAATTTAACCGACAGGAAGAAGCTGCTGTGATAAGCAAATGATTAGCTTTTCAAAGCATTCACATGAGGTTGGCGCCGGTGGCGACACCTACAACGTGCTGACACGGGGAAAGTTTCCAATTGATTTCTCATACACAAACACCAGTCGATCGCCGTTGCCTGTTGAAACGTTGTTGTGACACTTCGTGTAAGGAGCAGAAATGCGTACTATCACCATCGTGACTCTGAGAAAGGTAGGATTGTACCCTATCGCGATTGCGGTTTATCGTATAGCGACATTGCTGCTTGCGTTGGTCGAAATCCAATGACTGTTAGCAGAATATGGAATTGTTGGGTCAGGAGGGTAAAACGGAATGCCGTGCTGGATCCCAATGGCTTCGCATCACTAGCAGTCGAGATGACAGGCATATTATCCGTATGGTTGTAACGGATCGTGCAGCCACGTCTCGATCCCTGAGTCAACAGATGGGGACGTTTGCAAGACAACAACCATCTGCACACACAGGTCGCCGACGTTTGCAGCAGCATGGACTATCAGCTCGGAGACCATGGCTGCGGTTACCCTTGACGCTGCATCACAGACAGGAGCGATGGTGTACTCAACGACGAACCTGGGTGCACGAATGGCAAAGTGACATTTTTTCGGATGAATCCAGGTTCTGTTTACAGCATCATGACGGTCGCATACGTGTTTGGCGACATCACGGTGGACGCACATCGGAAGCGTGTATTCGTCATCGCCATACTGGCGTATCACTTGGAGTGATGGTATGGGGTGCCATTGGTTACACGTCTTGGTCACCTCTTGTGCGCATTGACGGCACTTTGAACAGTGGACGTTACATTTCCATGTGTTACGACCCGTGGGTCTACCCTTCATTCGATCCCTGCGAAACCCTACATTTCAGCAGGATAATGCACGACCGCATGTTGCAGGTCCTGTACGGGCCTTTCTGGATACAGAAAATGTTCGACTGCTGTCCTGGCCAGCACATTCTGCAGATCTCTCACCAATTGGAAACGTCACAATACGCCAGTCACTTTTCTTCATGAACTGTGGTATCGTGTTGAAACTGCATGGGCAGCTGTACCTGTACACGCCATCCAAGCTCTGGTTGACTCAATGCCCAGGCGTATCAAGGCCGCTATTACGGCTAGAGGTGGTTGTTCTAGGTACTGATTTCTCGGTATCTATGCACTCAAATTGCGTGAAAATGTAATGACATGTCAGTTCTAGTATAATATATTTGTCCAATGAATACCCGTTTATCATCTGCATTTCTTCTTGGTGTAGCATTTTAATGGCCAGTACTGTATTTAACTGCTTTAATTGCTGTAATTAAAAATAATAACTACTAGATTTGCAACGCAATGACTAGCACACTTGGAGAGGTCACAGCGTCTGCAAAGACCAGTCCCCACCACAAAGGAACAGTGTGTAATGAAATTAATCCTTCAACTTTGATCACAGATTCTAACTCCCACTAAAATTCCGAGTAAACTGATGCCAAACTTTCACCTGTCAGTTAATTAATTATCGAGTCGTCAATCTTAATTACTTACCTAGTAATTTCCCTAGGTCTGCAGACACTACCGAGGTATTGTTTACAGAGAGGATCATCGATTGGAAGGACCAACATAATTTTGGCATTCCCGTTTATTTAATATAGAAAACTCCCACATAGCGAAATCTAGCTTGATGCGCTTGCCGTTGGTTCGAATCGTTCTTGCAGCCACGTGGTGGCGGAGACTTACACTGTTCTCCCATCTCCGGGCAACCGGCGTCAGTTCGGCCTACGCAACTCGAAGGCTACAACTCGGCCGCTGCAGTCGCCAAGAACAGTTGGAACGGCCACACCTACAGGGTGAAAAGTATTTAAACCGACAAACTCTGGGAAGTTGTAGGACACAACAAAACAAATATTTTTCCCCAAAGGTCTTTTTTTCCAATGAGGATTATTTAAAACGGTGGAGGCCGTATTACCCTCTTAAGTTGTTAGAGGCCGTATTACGATCCTCAGTTGTTAGAGGGCGTATTACGCTCTTCAGTTGTAGGCAACTGCTGTCCACCAGTGTAGTAGTGTATTGTCTCTGTTTACTAATGGAGCGATACACCTGGAGTGAGTACACTGATATGGTTGGTGCGTACTATGTAGCGCACCACCCTGGACGAGCTGCACAGCGGGTTTATCGACAACAATATCCTAATAGCAGTATCCCGCATCATACGACCTTTGCTGCTGTGTACCAACGTCTGCGTGAGACCGGGTCATTTAGCAGATTACCTGGACAGGGACGCCGTCGCACGGTAAGAACGCTGCAATTTGAGGAAGCTGTCTTGCAGCATGTGGAGCGGGATCCTTCAATCAGCACGCGTGCAATTGCACGTAACATGGGGACGAATCAGACGAATGTAAGAACAGTCCTTCGAGAGCAATTGTTACGTCCATTTCACTTACAGCGTGTCCACAACCTGAAACCAGTTGATTGTCCACCCAGAGCACAGTTTTCGCAGTGGTACCTGGAACAGTGTGAAATGCATCCTACATTTCCATCCTCTGTGTTGTTTACCGATGAAGCAACGTTCGGGCGTGATGGAGTCTTCAACATGCACAGTTCGCATGTTTGGAGTGAGGATAACCCATATGCCACAGTTACTAGCGCTCATCAAGTGCGGTTCTTCGTTAATGTGTGGGTCGGTGTTGTTGGGGACTGTTTAATTGGGCCGTATCTGCTACCTAGGCCATTAAATGACAGGCACTATTACAATTTTCTCGCCAGAGCATTGCCAGAATTGCTGGAAGACGTCCCGCTCCCTACAAGACAACGCATGTGGTTCCAACATGACGGGGCGCCGGCACATTTCAGTCGTCGTGTACGTCGATTCCTGGACCGACGGTTCCCAGAAACGTGAATTGGCAGAGGTGGTCCTGTACCATGGCCTGCTCTATCCCCAGACATGTCCCCTCAGGACTTTTTTGTGTGGGGAGAGATGTGCAACCTTGTTTACGCAACTCCTGCTGCATCAGAAGAGGATGTGGTTGCCCGAATAGTAGCAGCAGGAGGAACAATTCAGAATACTCCTGGGGTTTTTCCTAGTGTCAGGCAGAACATGATCCGATGGTGTAACCTTTGTTTACGTGTCAATGTAGGCATTTTTGAAAATTTTGTGACGGCCTTCGTAGCGACAACACTTCGCTGTAGAAACGGCCTACGAAGTCACCGCCACACTTTTAATAGCAGGCCGACCGGTCCGCTGGAACAGTGAACAGAAAGATGAAAACCCAAACACTCGGATTAAATGAAAGTCGGTACTTATCTTTATTAACGACGATACAGAACACAGTGGTGAACATGGTCTACAGAAATCTGTCTAGTTCGAGTCGGAGCGGCTTGGTCAGCGTCGGCTGACGACAAACAACAACTCTGCTGCGATGAACACACAACTGACTAGCAGGTACACAATTCGGTGGCGAGAATACAACTGAGCGGCGAATCCAGAACTGTCCTAGCGCTCGCGACTCCAGCGCTTAAGAAGCCAGAAGCCAGCGGTGGCGCGCGCAGACTTGCGGCGATTTCCTGTATCGCTGGCGCTGCTTATGCGGACGGCGTCCGGACTTTGATGCTGCCAACCTTTTTGGCAGCGGGCTCGGTTGGCATTACTGGCTAGGATATAACACTCCTCCCCCCCAAATCGCAGCACCGTCGTTGAATAATGACGTGGCGAGCGTCGACGGCGGGGGAGGGGTCTGGCCGCAGACGTAGCAGAAGAGACCGGGGCAGAGACTGTTGTCGGTGGCAGTCCCCGGTCCGCACCCCAGCATTGGCTGCGCGGGGCCTCGGGAAACACCGACTGAAAACCGAGGTCAGGGTGCACGCCTGTGACCACGGGCGCAGCTTCTGGTACTGGACGCGACGGGGCGTCGGGACCCACGAAGAGAGGCAGCGTCTCCTGACGCTCCGTCGACGGCTGCCGAGTGGGCGCCGGACAAGGCGCTGCGGTGTCAGACTCCTTGGGGGTGCCCAAGGAAAGCGGCTGCAGTACAGGCTGCACAGCCACCGCTGGGGAAGGCGGCCCGGCTGAGGGGTCGACGTCCATCAGCTCCGAAGGCGGTGGCGACTGAAGAGGGACCGCAGGCGCCGGAGCGACCACCCGGGGCGCTCCCGCATGAAGCTGCGCGGGAGGCATCAACGGGACGGGCTGTCGTAGCGGCGACGGCTGCTGCTGCTGCCCTGGGGGCGGCAGCGAAGTCGGAAGGCGCGGCTGGAACCCGCCGCGGACCAAATCTGTGGACAAAGAACGAGCGGCAGAATCCGGGCGGCCAGCGCGGCGCAACTGGTTCTGATGCCTCCTGTGCACCCCAGTAGCACCTTGAACAGTATAAAAACCGCGACCCTGGACACGTATCACGGTACCACGTTCCCAACGACGGCGACCGTGATAAACTCTGAAAAAAACGGCGTCGTTGCGCTGAAAACGCGTGCGATGCTCAGAAGCGGCGGGTCGATCCGGGGGGTGCAACAACCGTAGTAGCGTGCGATGACGACGGCCGTGGAGAAGCTCCGCAGGCGAAGGGCCGTCGCGTGGCGTGGTCCGGTACGACGACAGGAACGTGATGAGGGCCTGCTGACGAGAGTGCGTAGCACGAAGGCGGTCCATATGATCCTTGAATGTGCGTACAAAACGTTCCGCTGCACCATTCGATTGAGAGTGGAACGGCGGAGTAAGAACATGGCGAATGCCATTGGC